>NC_141680.1:9199381-9429381 GCF_028749965.1 Puma concolor | reverse complement strand
ACATTCCGTTCTACACACGTATGCTCATCCTGCTGTGCTCAGGTGCCTAACCCCCTAAACATTTTGTGCTTGGAGGAGACACCACAAGCTTAGATGGATGTGCTCTTGGTTCTGACGGGCTCAGCGGGCGGTTTAGCCCGACGTAATGAAATCCTGAGAAAGCGGATTCACGCTACTGACTTGTACAAAGCAGCCAACCTAGTAGTTTACCACCAGAAATGTAATTCTCAAGTATGCTGAATGCATGCATTGCCCTGTGCCTTTTTAATTTTTTAAATTTTTTATTAACAAAATTATTTTAATGTTTATTTACGTTTGAGAGGGAGAGAGACAGAATGCGAGCGGGGAAGGGGCAGAGAGAGAGGGAGACACAGAATCTGAAGCAGGCTCCAGACTCTGAGCTGTCAGCACAGAGCCCGACACGGGGCTTGAACCCACGAACCGCGAAATCACGACTTGACCTGAAGTCAGATACTTAACCGACTGAGACACCCAGGGGCCCCATAAAAAAAATTTTTTTTAAATGTTTATTCATTTTTGAGATAGAGAAAGAGAGCACGAGCAGGGAAGGGGCAGAGAGAGAGGGAGATACAGAATCTGAAGCAGGCTCCGGGCTCTGAGCTGTCAGCACAGAGCCCGACGCGGGGCTGGAACCCACGAACTGCGAGATCACGACCTGAGCCAAAGTCAGACGCTTAACCGACTGAGCCACCCAGGCGCCCCAAAGGCCGCCTTTTGTTATAGAAAATTGCTCCCCAGGTTGCGGGTTGCTCGGCTCTACGGGTCTGTGTGTGGAGCTTCGATAAAGTCGAAGCCTTGCTAACATCTTCTTCACCGCCCCCTCCCTCACCAGGTGTCAGTGTCGGAGGTGAAGGCGGTGGCCGAGGAGCAGTTTGGGGAGCTGCTTGCTGCCGTGAGGAAGGCCCAGACCGACGTGATGCTCTTCTTGGAGGAGAAGGAGCAAGCAGCACTGAGCCAGGCCAGCGGCATCCGGACGCATCTGGAGCACAGGAGCGCACAGATGGAGCGCAGGAGGCAGGAGCTGGAGAGCATTGCCTCCATCAGTAACACCGCCCTCTTCCTGGAGGTGCGGGCGGGGGCGGGGCCCGAGGCACCCATCCCTGGTGCTCTGCTCGCTCTGCTGGGTCTGTGCCAGAGGTGGGGAATGCGGGACTGGAACTGCTCTTTTTAAAACTTACTTCTTTATTTTGAGAGGGAGAGAGGAGAGAGAGCAGGAGGGGCAGAGAGGGGGAGAGAGAGAATCCCAAGCAGGTTCCGTGCTGGAGGCGCGGAGCCTGACGCGGGGCTGGAGCTCCCGAAGCGCGAGATCGTGACCTGAGCCTAAAACAAGGGTCTGGTGCTCGACCGACCAAGACACCCGGGAGCCCCTAGAACTGCTCTTCGATAAATGGGGTGCACGGGACGCTGTGGGACCGGAGAGAAGTAGGTGTTAGCAGAGAACAGGAATACAGGAGCGGAAAGGAAGACTCCCCAGAGTGGGAGACTGGAACTGGGTCATGGAAGAGAAGTCATGTCCAAAGAGACAGAACAGCCTGTGCTCAGGCAGGGAGGTTTGAGAAAGCACCACCGCGGCGCCTGGGTGGCTCAGTTGGTTGAGCGACCGACTTGGGCTCAGGTCACGATCTCACGGTTCGTGGGTTCAGGCCCCGTGTTGGGCTCTGTGCCGACAGCTCGGAGCCTGAAGCCTGCCTCTGATTCTGTGTCTCCCTCGCTCTCTACCCCTCCCCCGCTCATGCTCTGTCTCTCTCTCTCTCTCTCTCTCTGTCTCAGAAATAAATAAACATTAAAAAAAAATTAAAAAAGAAAAAAGAAAACACCACTGATGTGGGGAATTAGGTGCTTTCACAAGGAGGGGGCGTGGGCTGCTGGGCACATAGTGATGGAAACGAGGCTCACGGGGCCAGGCAGGCATCTGACTGCGAGAGAACTTAGTTCTTCTACGTGAAGTCACCAACACCACCAGTGGAGAATTTCAGATGAGAGAGGAGTGAGCTGGTATCAGTATGCCCGGCAGGGGTGAGGCTGGGGAACCTCTTGCCTTTCAGAGAGGGGCTGCATGTGCTGGTTGATTGAGGAAAGCCGGGCAGGCAGAGGAGACGAGACTTTCATCACGGGGCCACGCAGTATTCGCTAAGCCACATGCCATTAGGGCCAGACCTGAGGACATGTCATCTTGCAGGGACTGGGTGTAAATTCCATCCTCTCAGATCTGTCACTAGATAGCCGGGCAGTGTATAACCAAGTGAGTTAATTTTTCTGGGTCTCAAATTCCTCATTTACCAGACAATCAGCTCAGGGTCAATAACTTTCGAGGCTCCTTCTAGTCTAATATCCCTAAAAATAACTGAAAAAAATTTGTTTTGATTTATTTTTCTTCGGTAAACGCTATGGCCAATGTGGGGCTCGAACTCACCACCCCGAGATCAAGAGTCAAATGGTCTACCCACAGAGCCAGCCAGGGGCCCCCAAATAATTTTTCTTTAAAATTTTTTAATGTTTATTTATTTTTGAGAGAGAGAGAGAGCATAAGAAGGGGAGGGACAGAGAGAGAGACAGAATCCGAAGCAGGTTCCAGGCTCTGAGCTGTCAGCACAGAGCTGGATGCGGGGCTCGAACTCACGGACCGCGAGATCATAACCTGAGCCAAAGTCAGATGCTCAACTGACTGAGCCACCCAGGTGCCCCACTGATTGCACTTTTGAAAAAAATTCCCCTCTAGTTACGACAAATATAAATGTTTGTTGTGGAAAAAAAAAAAAACTCTTGGAAAATATGAAAGGAAACAATCACCCAGGCTCCCACCACCCAAAGACAACCATAGTTAAACCTTTAATGAGAAAGAAAAGCAGGGAGAGAAAGACAAAAATACTAACAGAATGTCTTTGTCAGTTCCTTTGCTTTCCAATATCAAAACAAAGAAAATAGGAATGAATGTTTGGCTTCTCACGTCACGAGTTTCCCCAGAGAGGACATAATTTTTCTTTTTTCTTTCCTCCTTGTAGGACTTTAACTTAAAAACTTTAAGATGCATGAAATATATTTGCGTGTAAGTTACTTATGTAGAAAGGCAACTTCTTCTTCTCCAAACTGCGACCCGTTTGAAACGACAGCATGTGTTGAATAACCCATTTTTGCCCCCACTGATTTAAAATACCACTTTTCTCATGTATGGTGCTAAACTCCACATACAGTGTTAAAATGTGTAACTTGTAAAAAAACAATTTGTTTTTAAGTTATTTATTTTGAGAGAGAGAGAGAGCACAAGCAGGGGAGGGGCAGAGAGAGGGAGAGACAGAATCCCAAGCAGGCTCCAGGCTGTCAGCACAGAGCCCGATGCGGGGCTCAAACTCATGAACTGTGAGATCACAACCTGAGCTGAAGTCAGATGCTTAACTGACTGAGCCCCCCAGGCGCCCCTATTCTTTTTTTTTTTTTAAAGGTTTTATTTAAAAAAAAATTTTTTTTAACGTTTATTTATTTTTGAGACAGAGAGAGACAGAGCATGAACGGGGGAGGGGCAGAGAGAGGGAGACACAGAATGTGAAGCAGGCTCCAGGCTCTGAGCTGTCAGCACAGAGCCCCACGCAGGGCTCGAACTCACAGACCGTGAGATCACGACCTGAGCCGAAGTCGGACGCTTAATCGACTGAGCCACCCAGGCACCCCTGAAAGTTTTATTTTTAAGTAACCTCCACACCCCGTATAGGGCTCTAAACCTACAACCCCGAGACCAAGAGTCTCATGCTCCACCAAGAGAGCCAGCCAGGCGCCCCGGTGTCTCTTGATTTTTAAAAGCCCACTTCCCCGGTTTAAAAAAGAAACACCTTCTGTGTTGTTAGGTCCTGAGCTAGATATGTTACATAGACTTGCTCTCTGAAGGGCACCTTACCATCAACCCATTTTACAGATGCAGCCAGTGGTGTAATGAGAGCAGTGTAAGAAATGCAGAGATCAAGGCACATTCTGCCATGTTTTCTTCACCTGCAGGAGTACTGCAAGTTTAAGAACACTGAGGACGGTGCCTTCCCGAGTGTTTACATAGGACTCAAGGATAAGCTCTCGGGCATCCGCAAGGTCATCACAGACTCCACTGTTCACTTAATCCAGTTGCTACAGAACTACAAGGTCCAGCTCCAGGATTTCTGCAAGGAAGGTGAGAGGCTGTCCGGGCCGTGGGCTGTGGTATGAGTGTTTCTCAGAGTAGTTGGTGGGGAAGGTGAGGGACAGCCAGGGGAGAGCGGGGGAAATCAGGGGGAATGTCTCATTTTCAAAGCCGTGCTTTGGCCGGGCCACGTCGCTAATGGACGCTTAGTTTGATGACTTTATTTTGTGATTGAGGCCCAGAGATGTCGAGTTAGTTACATCGTGCAGTTGGCTTGCGTTTTTGAGGTTGTGAATGCCTGTACTTTTAAGTGGAATCCAAGCCAGTCTGGGATCTTTCTCCAGCGTATTATGCTTCACCCATGAGAGAAATGTGGCCCATTGGGCACAGCTCTCTCTGACATGACTGGAGTCCAGTCCTTCCCCCAGGGAGCTCGGGGAAGAGTGGCTGGGAAGTCCTGCTTCTTAGGTTCTCCTGACCACCTGGACAGGTGTGCATTCATAACCCTCTGATTTTTCTAGAGGAATATGATATCAGAACTCAAGTGTCTGCCGTGGTCCAGCGCAAGTACTGGACCTCAAAACCTGAGCCCAGCACCCGGCACCAGTTCCTCCAGTGTAAGTTGTGAACAGCTTCCTCTTCCCCTCTCATCGACGTCAGCGTAATGCTCTGGTGAAGCACGAACCCCATCTTTCTCTTTTGTTCTTCTAAAAATTTTTAAAGAATTTTTTAATGTTTATTTTTGAGAGAGAGAGAGAGAGAGCACGCACACAAGGGGGGGAGGGGCAGAGAGTGAGGAAGACACAGCATCCGAAGCAGGCGCCAGGCTCCGAGCTGTCGGCACAGAGCCCGACGCGGGGCTCGAACCCATGAACCCATGAGGTCGTGACCTGAGCCGAAGTCATACGCTTGGCCGACGGAGCCCCCCAGGCGCCCCAAGAGCACCATCTCTCATTAAGTTTCAGGTTCTCGCAACCCCAGGTGTATCCCTAAATGGGACATATAAACAATTTAATGAAAAAGTTATTTTTTTACTTTTCACGTTTGAGGCAATTTCAAATTTACAAAAACGTTGCAAAAATAGGACAAAGAATTCCCGTCGACCTTTCATCCAGCTTCTCCAAACGTTAATGCTTTGTATAATTACAGCGCGTTGACCGAAACCAGGAAGTGGACATTGGCACACTGCTATAAGCTCATCTACAGAATTTATTCAAGTGTTTCACCAAGTGCTCCAACCAGTGTCCTTTTTCTGACCCATAGTCTGATCCAGGATCACAAATGTTTCCATGCCTCCTTAGTCTCTCCCAGTCTGGGTCCAGTCCCTTAGTTTTTCTTTGTCTTTCATGACCTTGGCACTTTTGAAGATCCTGGTTAGTTACCAAATGACTCCCTTTAAAAAAAAAAAAAAAAAAAGTTTATTTATTTATTTTTGAGAGAGAGATAGAGAACCAGAGCTAGTGCAAGCAGGGGAAGGGCAGAGAAAGACAGGTAGAGAGAGAGAGAGAGAGAGAGAGAGAGAGAGAGAGAAAGAGAATCCCAAGCAGGGTCCAAGCTGTCAGCGCAGAGCCCGACATGGGGCTCCATGCCCAGAAACCATGAGATCATGATCTGAGTGGAAATCAGGAGTCGGGTGCTTAACCGACTGAACCACCCAGGCGTCCCTGGAATTTAAATAGACTTGAATATGCTAATTCACTTGGAAAATATAAGAGCCCAAGATAGAGTCCCATGTGACATGTGGAGTTTATAGACCGGAAGGAAGACAGGCACGAAACAAACACACAAATAAATGGATTATACACATTTTGCTGAGCACCATGAAGTTTAAACGGCCAGAGTGCTCCGAGAGAAAGTGATGGGGAGTCATCTGCCCCAGATTATGGTCACAGAGGGCCTCTTTGAGGACATGCACCGTTAGCTACCATTTGAAAGGATCGGTAGGAATGACCTAGGCTCAGGGTCGGCGATGATCATGTCGCAGATGGAAATGGTCTGTGCTAAAGGGCTCAGTGTTGCGTGCTTCTGAGGTCAGGGTGGCTGGAGTGTGGCAGTCAAGGGGCAGAGGGCAGGAGATGCGGCTGGAGACACAGGCCAGGGCCAGTCATGCGTGGCTGTGCAGGCGGGGGTGAGGGGGTCACTGCTTTATTCTGTGGGCAGAGGGCCCCATCAAAGGTCTTTAAGCTGGGGTGACATGATTTCCCTTAGCCTGTACCCTGAAACATACCCTGTGGCTCTGTTGTGGAGAAGGGCCGGAAGGGGGTCACGGCTGAGGGGCCAGCAAAGAGCCCGTTCTGGACTAGATCGGGGGTGAAGCAGCGGGCTGGACAGAAGTGGGATCTACAGGGCTTGATGCTGCCTGTGGGTGGGGGCGGGTGGAGAGGAGGGAGGAGCCAGGTGGGGGGTGAGGATGGGGGCAGAGACATTTCAAAAATAACTTGAGCGTGACTTGAGCAACTGGGTGCCTGGAGGTGCCATTATTATCTTTATTCTCCGGGGTTGGCGAGAGGATGTGTTTGAGGGAATGTTTGAGCAATCACCAGGCTAAATATTGGTCAATTAAAAAAAAAAAAATGAAAAGGGGCACCTGGGTGGCTCAGTGGGTTAAGCATCTGATGCTTGATTTTGGCCCAGGTCATGATCTCACGGTTCGTGGGCTCGAACCCCACGTCAGGCTCTGTGCTGACAGCCTGGTTGGGCTTCTGTCTCCCTCACTCTCTGCCCCTCCCCTGCTCGCTCTCTCTCTCTCAAAATAAATAAACAAATAAATACATAACGAAAGAATCACGTGTGGGTGGGTGAATGCGTATTTCCACCAGCCCTGGCCCACACCGAGAAGAAGAGTGTGGCCTTCGATACGTATTTGTTGGATGAATGAATGAATGAATGAATGGGCGAGAGAGTGAATGAATCCGTGGATTTTGTGTCTTGATTCAGCTCAGCAAATAATGCAGCAAATGCCCGGCGATTTGAACTTCAGAAAGGAAGGAAGTGGAGTGATTTGAGTTCTTTCTGTTTTGGTTTTCGCCCACCTCTTTCCCAGGGTGGGGGTGGGGGGCTGGACAGTCGCCCCAGTAAACAGAGAGGCAGAGAGAGGTGTTTTCTCATGCTTGGGAGGCTGGCTGGGTTTGAAGTGTTCCGTCCGAATCCGCCGTCAGTTCCTGCCCTTCTGTACCTCCTCAGATGCATGTGACATCTCGTTTGACCCGGACACGGCACACAGGTATCTCCGGCTGCAGGAGGACAATCGCAAGGTCACCAACACCACGCCCTGGGAGCATCCCTACCCGGACCTCCCCAGCAGGTTTGTGCACTGGCGGCAGGTGCTGTCGCAGCAGAGCCTGTACCTGCACAGGTACTATTTTGAGGTAGAGACCTCCGGGGCGGGCACCTATGTTGGCCTCACCTGCAGAGGCATCGACCGGAAGGGGGATGAACGCAACGGTTGCATTTCTGGGAACGACTTCTCCTGGAGCCTCCACTGGAATGGGAAGGAGTTCACAGCCTGGCACAGTGACACGGAGACCCCGCTCAAAGCCAGACCTTCCCGGAGGCTGGGGATCTACGTCGACTTTCCGGGAGGGATCCTGTCCTTCTACGGCGTGGAGTCTGACGTCATGACTCTGGTTCACAAGTTTGAGTGCAAGTTTTCGGAGCCGGTCTACCCTGCCTTCTGGCTTTCCAAGAAGGAAAACTCCATCCGGATCATGGATCTGGGAGAGGAGCCCGAGAAGCCAATGCCAACTTCAGTGCAGGCTGCTCCCTAGACTCCAGCCTCCGTCCCTCAGACTCTTACTGACCACAAAAGATGGGACAGCGGCTTGCATCTTAAGGGTGGCCCGGGGATGGAAATCTCCACCAGAGGAGAAAGGTCTCTGGCTTCTCCCTCCTGCTCCCTGCTGTGCTGTTCTCTCTGTTTGCAGTAATCCCTAAGCACCTGCCTCCTCTTTCTCACCTTCTAGTGATATTCTCCTGTCTGCTCAGGTGCCTAGATTCAGTAGCCGGGAACCTTCAGAGTGATCCCCAAAAGATTGCAGAGTAATCAGAATAGATCGCAAGCTCTGTGTTGCACTTCTGGGTACCGTGTGGCCATTATGAACTCACTTAACCTTCACAGCAGCTCATATCCTCCTCTTTTGCAGATGGGGAAACTGTGGTTCGGGCGGGAGTGGGGGGGGTGCTGGTCAGTTAACTTGCTCGAAGTCATTGTGATCACATGGTGAGCAAGTGGCAGAGCCGGGACTCGAACCTGGGCAGATCGGTGCTGAGATTTTAACCAGTCCCCCACGCTGCCCTCCTCATTAGATCATGGGTATCGTGGGTAAGGGAATAAGCCACATGATGAACTCCAGGCATGGACACCGAGTGTCTCGAACCTTCAGTGTCTTAGCATCCACTCCGTCTGGCTGGGCCACTCAGCTGCGTAGTGGCAGTGACCTCACTACCTCACACAGCAGCTCATCGTAGTTTTGGATAGTGAACATTAGAAGAAATGTCTTAAAAAAATTTTTTTTAACGTTTATTTATTTTTGAGACAGAGAGAGACAGAGCATGAACGGGGGAAGGTCAGAGAGAGAGGGAGACACAGAATCGGAAGCAGGCTCCAGGCTCTGAGCCATCAGCCCAGAGCCCGACGTGGGCCTCGAACTCATGGATGGCGAGATCATGACCTGAGCTGAAGTCGGACACTTAACCAACTGAGCCACCCAGGCGCCCCTAAAAATTTTTTTTATATGTTTATTTATTTTTGAGAGAGAGAGATAGAGTGCGAGTGGGGGAGGGGCAGAGAGAGAGAGGGAGACACAGAATCCGAAGCAGCTCCAGGCTCCGAGCCATCAGCACAGAGCCTGATGCGGGGCGGGGCTTGAACTCATGAACTTCGAGATCATAACCTGAGCCCAAGTCAGATGCTTAACCGACTGAGCCACACAGGTGCTCCCAGAAGAAATGTTTTAATGGAGTCCAAGTTCTAGTCCCTGTGACCTCCGAGGAGGGGTCTCCCCTTGACTATGTGGACTTGTCTGATTTCTCATTCAGAGGACAGACCTTCAACTGTATGAAGGCAGTTCTCACGCACGTCCTCCAAGGAAGTTTGTTTTCACCCTACGTTTCCCACTTTTCCTTCATAACTTCTGGGTCTTTTCCTGTGACCTGTGTCAAGGCAAGTTATCGTCCTCTTTGACAGTCTGATGGTCCCTTGACTTGTTTCCAGAGACCCCGTCCTATGTTTGTATCCAAGGATCTATACAGTGGAGGATTAGAATTTTCGATGAAATTTTGTAAAATTGGAATTTATTGAGTTCATTTTTTATTTGAATTTAAAATATTGTTGCATCATTGCTGCTTCCAGAGATACCTTTGATTCACGATTCTGCGTCCCATAGGCTGGCACTCCTTCCTGGTGTCACCCATGGAATTGGTGAACTTTTCTTCTGAAGTCTTAATCTTGTGGATCCATATTGATTAGGGTAAGGCTAAAATACGGAATCTTGCAGCCCCTGGTCAATACCTTTTGGGTGTAGTTATTCAATAAGTTATGTTTTGGGAGAACTGTATACAGCTGTAGCCAACTTTTAAAGCCCACTTTTAGTCCTTTGTCCACCAGACGCCCGGAAGGACTTTCCCAATGGCAAAAATCAAGACATGTCTGCATTTCCTTGCTCACCTGCCTCACAATGCTCTCGAAAGAGAAAACGAGATCAGCCTGGCCAGTTTTTACCGAACCACTGAGGTTTGTTGGTATTGGCTGCTTTATTTTCTAAATGCTCACCAACTCCTTCATTACACCACTTTAGGATTCTGCCGTGAGTTCACATCCAAGTGGATGAGTGTGTTGTTTCCAGAATCCACCTTATTTTTCTCCTTAGAAATTAAGACACTTTTACGTGTCCCCATCCTCTACACTTTTCTTAATGTCTTGAAGGTTACCGCCTGGCTTTTGGTCACATCGGTAAACTGGGTCAGGGTCATGAGATGTAATTTGTTTAAGTCAGAATGCTTGAGCTCTTATAAAGGAACCCTTTGTGACTCGAACTTCGTTTCCCAGCCAGCTCTCTTTGTCCGTTCAGTTTCAGTGTCAACACCTCCCTTCTTGATATGAAAGATCAAAACAGGGGCATCTGGGTGGCTCCCGTCAGTTGAGCGTCTGACTCTTGATTTTGGCTCAGGTCATGATCTCAGGGTTGTGAGATCAAGCCCTGCTTCTGGCTCCTCGCTGGGTGTGGAAACTGCTTAAGTGTTCTCTCTTTCCTTCTCCTTCTGCCCTTCCTCTGCTCCCCCCCCCCCCCGCCCCCGCCGCCAAAAAAAAGATCAAAGGAAAACTGAGTGTTAGAAATACCTACTTTCTTTCTGTCATTGCCTCAACTGATGGGTATATCTTTTTTCTTACTCTTGGTCCCCAAACTGAAATTGCCTAAAACAAACAAATTAAAAAAACAAAAACAAAAACAGGGCCTATTTTATATTCCGTCATTTCCCCAAAGCCGTGTGAGTGTGGGGCACTCTTCTGTGTTTACCTACATTTATTTCCTCTTCCATTGTGTAGACGCACTTGAAACACAATCTGAACTCATCAGGAGCTCCTTTTGGTGCGTGATTGTTTTGTTCCATTACTAAACCATTTTTGTGAGCGTAGGGTCAGAATGCAATTTTAGCCTCTACGTAATTTATTCTTGTCTCAACTTTTTGAGGTTCAAGTGCCCATGGCATTCTTTTCCAGGAACGTTATGGAATCTGAGTCAATTCCCACATCCTCCCAAGATCCATGATGAAATGATAAGATACAAATTTGGGCCCATTCGTGGAACCCTTCTTTCTTTAACATGTTCAGCATGTTTTTGGAATGACCGTCCTCAAATCAAATTGATTCAACATATATGTTGAAATATATGTTATATATTTATAACATGCAAGCTGCTGGGCTGGGCACTAAGATATAGCGACCCAGAAGATAACCAGCTGTACCCTTGGATCACAGAAGTTGATTTAACATTGAAGTGAACGGGCACCTGGTTAAGCCTCCAACTCTTGGTTTCAGCTCAGGTCATGATCTCACGGTTTTGTGAGTTCGAGCCCCACGTCAGGCTCTGCACTGACAGCTCTGTCTCCCTCTCTGTCTCCCTCTCTCTCTGCCCCCTCCCTACTCGCCCTGCCTCTGTCTCTCACAAAATAAAGAAATAAACTTAAAAAAAATCGAAGTGAAAAGTGAATCTGAAGAGCTGAACAGTAATCCACGATTCAAGACAATCAGAGACGAGGCAGTATTTCCTCCCTCATTTCCTTGCCTGATGTACTGCTTCTAATGTGATGTTTTCTCAGGCCATCTTGAGTTTTGAATTGTGTTGTTGACTGACCATCTATCGGATTGCTCCCCGTCTCTACAACCAACTGTCCCCATTTCGGGGGTCACTACTCCAGCCCCATTAGCCAAAGACAGAAGTGGAAGAAATAGTAGCCTGCCCATTTCCTGCTTCTCCTAGGTCCATCCGATTTGAGCAGGACTCCCCTCCCTCCACACCCACGATGTGTCACGGTGGTGGTGGGGCAGGAGGGTCACCATATCGTGTGTAGCTGATATCCACATGCAGGGGACACTGTGTATGGCTCAGGTAGAATGACCGGCCGGCCAGTCTGTGCTGGGACATGCTTAGTCTTTATTTTTATTTCTGGTTTGTCTGTGGTCTTGCTGAGAAAATCCACGGTCTCCCTGAAGGGAGGCCACCAGGTTCTGGAAAAGAAGAGGGCAGACAGGTAATCCAACAAGGACTCAGGGTCAGCATAGCAGTGATCAGGCATTTGAGGTTAAAAATCTTTTCCCCTAAATTAATTAATGTGGTGACTCTGTTTCCTTGGGGGAAAAAGTGTTTATAAAAAAATAATTTTCGGGGCGCCTGGGTGGCGCAGTCGGTTAAGCGTCCGACTTCAGCCAGGTCACGATCTCGCGGTCCGGGAGTTCGAGCCCCGCATCGGGCTCTGGGCTGATGGCTCAGAGCCTGGAGCCTGTTTCCGATTCTGTGTTTCCCTCTCTCTCTGCCCCTCCCCCGTTCATGCTCTGTCTCTCTCTGTCCCAAAAATGAATAAACGTTGAAAAAAAAAATTAAAAAAAAAAAATAATAATAATTTTCAAAGGATCCTGCTAAAGCTGCTACAGTCAGACTGCAGTGAACCCCTTAACCTATCTCAGGTGCTCTGAGTTATAGCAACTCCGTGTTCTCGGCCTCTTTAAGTTATAATGCGCTTGCCAGAAGTTTCCATAAAAACCCTTGTCATCCTTTCTCCCATTCCAGCCATACCTTCAAGGCCCTCCTCTCTGTGTTTTGCCCCATCTTTCATTCAATCAGTTTCAAGCTTGATTTTGAAGTTAAATTTTATTTTTCCCACAGCATGCTCCAGTATTTAGGCAGTGGTATTTAAAAAAAAATTTTTTTTAATGTTTATTATTTTTGAGAGAGAGACAGAGAGCAAGCAGGGAGGGGCAGAGAGAGAGGGAGACACAGAATCTGAAGCAGGCTCCAGGCTCTGAGCTGTCAGCACAGAGCCCGACATGGGGCTTGAACTCATGGACTGTGAGATCATGACCTGAGCCATTATCGAGAGCCAGACACCTAACTGACTGAGCCACTCAGACTCCCCTCAAGTACTATCTTTGAATACCATTTCTTATTTAATCTTTGCAGCCCTGTGAGATAGATAATATTTCCCCTATTTTATGGAATGAAGAGGAAAACACGGGTGGCTCAGAGAGGGCATGTAACTTGGTCAAGGACACACAGTAATAACTTTGGAAAGAATTGAGGATTTGTGTTTACTTTTACCCTTTTAAAAAAATTATTTATTTATTATTTTTTAATGTTTATTCATTTCTGAGACAGCGAGAGACAGAGCATGAGCAGGGCAGGGGCAGAGAGAGAGGGGGACACAAAATCCAAAGCAGGCTCCAGGCTCTGAGCTGTCAGCACAGAGCCCCACGCGGGGCTCGAACTCACAGACCGAGAGATCAAGAGTCATGTGTTCCACTGACTGAGCCAGGCAGGAGACCCTGTGTTTACTTTTAAAACAAAGTTATGTTCACAGATTTTGAATTCTTTTTTTTTAAATTTTTTTATTTTACATTTATTTATTTTTGAGAGACAGACAGAACACAAGTGGGGGAGGGGCAGAGAGAGAAGGAGACACAGAATCCGAAGCAGACCCCAGGCTCTGAGCTGTCAGTACAGAGCCCGACGCGGGGCTCGAACTCACGAACGGTGAGATCATGACCTGAGCCGAAGTCCGACGCTTAACCGACTGAGCCACCCAGGCGCCCCACAGATTTTGAATTCTTAAAGTATGGCTTCCCCACCAGCAGCATCGGTACCATCCGGGAACTTACTGGAAATGCAAATTCTCAGGCTCCCAGCCTGGATTTAGAAATCAGAAACTCTGGGGGCCGGGCCTAGCAATCTGCTTTAATAAGACCTGTAGGGGATTCTGAAGCATATGTATGTATGTTTGAGGACCACTGGTTTACATCCATCTCTTCTCCCTCACCTGCTCTGCTCTCCAAATACCAATAGTGAGTGCCTACTCATTTTAGTACAAGCAGGAAGACATTTTTGGCCGCCCCAGGCGAACCCTGTCTCCTTGGGAATTCAGCTATTTCGGCTAAGTTTAGAACTTTCTGTGCTGTCTGGGTTCTCCCCCTTCGGGATAATAAAACATGTCTAGTCAATGTCCTTGTTTTCCACCTGCTTTTTTTCAAAGTCAAAGGGCAAACGGGCAACCTGGAAATTCACTGACTTCTCCGGAACAAAGACTTTTCTCTTTTAACTTTGTAACATCACATGATGGGGGGGGGGGGGGGGTTGGTGATAAAAGGTGGCAGCTTTCCCACTTTCTCTGATCATAACAATACTTGTATAGCTCTTCATACATCATAAAGTGCCCTTCAAGTAATACATTCATTTGACCCTGACACTCACCTGTGAGCTAGGTAGAAGTATGATCATTTAACAGAAGGGGAGCAGGTCATGTGAATTGCCCAGGGGCATGTAGCTGGCCGTAGCACAGCCTGGGGTGTGGGGTTTCATCCCACACCCTTCTACTCGGTACTGGTACCGAGTCCTTTCCTGGCTTCCACTGGCTGAGCTCCACAGGTGGCTGTGGGGGGCAGGAACCAGCAGAGACTCAGGTTCAATGTTAGGGCAGCAGAACTGGCCCCTTCTGGGGTTCTTCAAACCGTGAAAGAGGGTGGGAAAAGGAAGTAGAGTTTGGGGGTGCCGTGGGGAAAAGGGTCGAATCCGAATCTTTTTTAAAAAAATGTTTATTTGTTTATTTTTGAAAGAGAGACAGCTCGCAAGCAGGGGAGGGGCAGAGAGAGAAGGAAAGAGAGAGGCTCCGTGCTGTCAGCACAGACCCCAACACGGGGCTCGATCCCATGAACCTGAGATCACGACCCGAGCCCAAACCAAGAGTCAGATGCTCAACCGACTGAGCCACCCAGGCGCCCCTGGTTTACTCAGAATTTTGAACGAAACAGAGTAACACAGGGCAGAAAGGACAGCCGGGGGACTGGCATGAATCCTCCAGGCTGCTGGTAGCCTGGGTATTTGAGAAACCTCCAGGTTTACTTCTCAGCTCCAAAGCCTTTCTTTGAGAAATGTTTTCCTCTCCTGGGTCTTACCTCCCATGAGACCTATTTGCCTGCTTCTTTGGCTACCACTGGTGCCAATTCCCCACCATCGGCTTCTCCCATCCGGCCACCTTGTCCTGCCCTCCACCACGGCCACTTTCTCAACTCTAACACCAGATCCCAAATGGCTTAACCTCCCTGCGTGAGCCAGGTAAGATGCTATGTGTGCGAGAGTGCGTGCGTGCGTGCGTGCGTGTGTGTGTGTGTGTAGTGATGGTGAGTGGAAGGGAGAGGCCGCAGAAGCAACCTCCATGCCCGCCTACTTGAAGGAATGTCATCCTCACAGTACAACACCCTGCAGGATAGCAACCGTGTGTCTCCTACAGATAAGAAAACGGGGGCTCAGAGAAGCTTGTTCAAGGCCACGACAGCTAGTGAAAAGCAACAATGGGCTTCCAGCCAGTCTCTCTGACTCCCAGGTCTCTGCCCCTCCAGTGGGCCACAGCTGACCCTCAGCAGGGAATAAAGACTGAATTGGGTGGATAAAACCACTTCCTCGAGTAGGTAGACCAGCCAAACAGATTAAAATCCTAATTTATTTGAAAAAAAAAAATCCTAATTTATTTGGACCTTCAGAAACAAGCTACCTTGGGGCCCCTGGGTGGCTCAGTCGGTTAAGCTTCCAACTTCAGCGCAGGTCACGGTCTCATATTTCGGGAGTTCGAGCCCCCACATTGGGCACTGTGCTGTTAGCACGGAGCCTGGTTCGGATCCTCTGTCTCCCTCTCTGTCTCTCCCCTCCCCTGCTCATTCTCTCTCTCAAAATTAAATAAATAAAACTTAGGAAAAAACCAAAGCAAGCCACTTTCAGTTTATAGCAGTTCTGGGGGTAGTGAGTCTCCCGCTCGTATACCCAAGCGCTCTGTGTCTGGGGTACTTGCTCTTCCTGGCCTCCCTGATAGCTGAGAGGCTAATCCTGCTCTCACCTTTTCTCCCGATACCGATTCAGATAGAAGAGGCTGGGCTGTTTGATCGGATCTCCTTCCCAGCCCGATTCCTGTCCCTAACCCCGACTCGAATGCCAGACTGCCACTGCCACCAACCCAGGCAATGACACCCAATGGCTTCCTCTAGCTGAGCCAGGTCTCCAGACGTGGGCACCAGAAATGCTCCGTTACTGCAGGCATTTTGGCTTAATCTAGGGAAATAACAGTTGTAACAACAAGAGCAGGTGCTAACTGGTCTCCCGCATCTGGATCCAATCGAATTACTTGCCTTCATCTCTGCCATCCTCATCAGTAAGGTGGGGAAACGGAGGCTCAGCGAGGCCAGGCAGCTTACCCAAGATTACACAGCTCCTACGTACCAGAATCAGTGTTTGAAATCTAGAACTGTCTGCAGCAGAATTGTCTCCATGCGCATTGGAAGCTCTTTTCTGGGCTGCCCAACGTTCGCAGGGACATTTTGGCTGCAGTGGTGAGCTGGGTGGTAATCGTCAGGGAATAGTCTATTACAGTAATTTTTTCCAACTTAGCATTATATCTTTATTTTTCTGGAAAACTTTCAAACCCATGGAAACTAAAAGACCTGAACAATGAACGCTCGTATACTCTTCACCCACACTCACCGATTATTAGCACTTTGTTACATTTGTTCTTTCTCTGCGTGTAGATCTACACATACACAGTGTGTGTGTGTGTGTGTGTGTGTGTGTGTGTGTGTGTGTGTGTGTGTGTGTTGTGTGGGTATTTTTTTGGTGGGAACTTTTGTGACACTTTGCAGATACTCAGCCTGAATACGTCAGCACTTAATGGTGATTCCCAAACATTTTTCTAATGGATTCTAGGATTCCCGGAGCAGCTGCTAATCAAACTTTGTGGCTTGTAAAGCTGATGGAAGACAGTGTCTGTCATATTTAACTTCAGGTTTCAAGGTTTTGTCTTCATCCGAAGAGCCCCATTGCTGTCCGTAATTGCCTTGCTAACAAGTGAACTTTGGAACTTATACATTTATGCTAATGTAACTTCGCTTTTGTCTACGTTACACATAGAGCTTTTCGGAAGATACGATTTGCAGACGGGATTTTGTTGCTCAGAATGTTCGAAAAGCCCGATGAGCCCCTGGTCTCTTTCTGGGTCATAACTGACTGCAGAAGCCTTCTGTTTTGGGTGCCTTAGGACGACGTGCACTCAGAGGGGTTGGGTCCAACGATCCACATCATCACTCCTGAATGGATCATAAGCAACAGCAAGGGGTAAAGGTCTCAGGAAATACGTTTGCCATTTTCACGTCCTTATTCTTTTAAAAACTATGCACACACGCACTCATTTAAAAAAATTTTAATGTTTATTTATTTTTGAGAGAGAGTGTGTGCAAACGGGGGAGGGGCAGAGGGAGGGGGACAGAGGATCCTAAGTGGGCTCTGTTGCCCACAGCAACAAGCCCAATGTGGGGCTCAAACTCACGACCATGACCTGAGCTGAAGTCAGATGCTCAAGCGATTGAGCCACCCAGGTGCCCCCACAGTCGTTATTTTTGTTTACATGCATCTCAATGATGAAGTTTTGGGGGCGATGGTGGGGTGGTCTGGAGCCAATGGCCGAGAAAGTATTCTTGAAGACGTCTTTGGTGCAAAAAGGTGATTTTACTAAAGCACGGGGACAGGACCCGTGGGCAGGAAGAGCTGCATGGGGTCGCGACGGGCAACTCGTTATATACCCTCAGGTTGGGAGGGGTCAGGGATAGAATAAGTCTCTAAGGAATTTTGGAAGCAAGGTTTCCAGCAGCTTGAGGGGCTAGCTCTTGCTAGGGAAATGGCATTTATTACTGTTTCATAAAACCTCAGTCATGAGACCCTTCAGATGTATATCGGGGGGCCATAAGCTTGGAGTATGATTGCCAGCATGTATCTTGGGGGAGCTGAGATAAAGGAAGTAGACTTACAGGATCCTCGAGGTTGGGGTAAGTTAAGCTAAGATTCCCTTTTGCCCCTAGCAAAGCGTCATCATCCGGGAAGCTGAGCTCCTAGAGGCAGGTCACTCTGTTTCAAGGACTTCTCAATGGACTGTAGGCAGCAAGGAAATTTAATTTTTCATTTGCCTTAGTTGCCCACGTTGCCGTGGCAAGCACTTGAGCCCCTTTGTTCTTGGGTGGTCAGGTTTGTCCGAGGAATATCACACACATTCCACCTGGAGGGGGTGGGGGTGGGGGTGCCAGCCTGTATTTTGCCCTCAGCTTGCCCCACGCCCCCTCATCATCAATGTATGCACATACACACGTATAAACATAGTAGCTGGCATTGTTTGCTTGGCTGCCCAGAACAGTGGCCCCAATGACGACCATGATGATGGCAGCAGTAGGACAATAGTTAGCATTTACTGAGGGTGACCTATGTAACAGGCGATCATCTAAGTGCTTTGCCTATAGTGTCTCATTTAGTCCTCAAAAAACCATTCTGGGTGGTAAGAACTATCATCCTCTTTGTTTTACAGATGAGGAAACTGAGGCGTAGGGGATTAAGCAAGGTGCATGCATATCCAGAGCTAGTAAGCAGCTGGGCTGGGGTCCAAACCCAGGAGTCTGACCCCAGACCCCTCACTCTTCACCACTCAGCTGTTCTGTTGGCTGGGATGCAAGGGGGAGGTACTCAAATCGGAGGGCTGAAAGCTAGCAGCGGAAGGAGGGGAGGGAAGGGACAAAAGTGGGGAAGGAATGAGTTTTGTTTTGCAGAACCGACAGTTTCTGCCAAGGAGCTGCACAGCCAGCTGTTTCTCCCCTGATAGTCCCTTGCTAGGTATTTTACCTGATAGCCCTTACGTGAGCCAGTCTGAGCCGGTTTGGAGCTAAGGATCTGCACAAAAGTCCCCCTCTGTCCCCCCCAAGTTGTCCTGAAGTTACCTTTAGCTTGTTCTACTGCCAAGATCTCCTGCGGGTGGAATTTGCTGCCAGTTTTTGAACATGATGTATGCACTGGCACGTGGACACGCTAGGCATGAGCAATTGAACCGAAACGCCTAAGTAATGGGATATGTATAAATCCTTAATGCATATGCAAGCTCCTTGCCCCGCCCCCAACACACAATAAAAGCTTCCCTTCCTAACCCCAGGGAGACACAGTCCTCTGAGAGCTTTCTCCCTGTCTCCTTACTTGTAACAACTCATCAAAAGTTCTCGGCTTTCAAACACCTCTTGGGTTGTGTTCAATTTCATGCAACCCAAGCGGGGACCCCCTTGAGTTCAGTCGTAGTGCTGCCTCCCAGACACGTGTGTGTGCATGTGATTGAGGTTAACTGAAACTTTTCCGCTAAGGAGTGCTTCTCTGCCCAGGTTTCTGGTTAGCATTCTGAAGCAGTCAAACAAGTTTCTTTTAAACATTTGTGTTTTCAGTTCGATGCTGAGTTTAGGAAATGAAGGCAGGGATGCCTGGGTGGCTCAGTCGGTTGAGCATCTGACTCGATTTTGGCTCAGGTCATGATCCCAGGGTCACGGATTCGAGCCTCATGTCAGGCTCTGTGCTGAGTGTGGGGCACGCTGGAGATTCTCTCTCTCTCTCTGCCCCTCTCCTCACCCCCTCTCTAAAATTAAAAGAAAAGAAAATGAATATAAACATATTCAGGATCATTGGGATAGCCAGCTTATAACCAAACAGCTGTAAACGTTAAGTTTACATCCAATTTCACATCCACGAATATTTGTAAGTCGTTACTAATAATATCCATTGGAGCTCAACACCAGGCTCCACAGTATATATTTTCTCCTTTAAGAAGGACCCATATGTTACTTAAATTTGACCAACACAGATTCTTGTGGTTCTAGAAATGAGATGACCAGCTCTTTCAGAATATACAGCAACTGCCTCCACCTAAGCAGTGCCCGGTTTAGGAGATTTACGGTAAAGCCATGTTTCCTAGGAGGTCAGTACAAAAAGCCAGGCTTCTACCGGCAGTTTCCGGGAGACATAAGCTTTCCATCCGACGCAGCGTTTTACCTTTTTCTCTGGGAAACGTTTATACTAGAAAAGGCTCAACTGGGATATTCATCAGCTGCTTCCTGCTCCCGTGGTGTTTGGTGGGGCTGATAACGGACAAGGATAAAATGCGCTGGGCATCTCAGGATCATGGAAAACTTGGAACTGAGGCTCAGGAATGCCCCCCATTTTCGCTGTGAGAAGGGAAACAGCTCTGTCCCCGTGTGCCAGAAGTGTGAAACATGTGTCCTCACCTGGAAGATCTTCTCTACCAAACAGTGGTTCCGGAGGATCGGTGAGATACCCCAAAGGAGGTTTCTGGTCAGCATCCTGGAGCAGTTGGATAGCTTGTATTTGTTACACTATTTCCAGAACATCCTTCAGGCCACGCAGGGGAAGGATTTCACCTACAGCCGGTCCCGGATCAACCTCAGCAAGAAGGAGGGGAAAATCAGCAGGTCCTCCTTGAACCAGATGTTGGATAAAACAGTCGAACAGAAGATGAGGGAGATTTTGTACTGGTTCGGGAACAGCACGCACTGGACGAAGGCAAATTACACGCTCTTGCTGTTCCAGATGTGTGACCCCAACTTACTGCTCACTGCTGCCAATGTCATCAGAGTCCTGTTCCTGAGAGAGCAGAGCAATGTCGCAGGTAAACAAGGCCACAGGGGGAGAGCAGAGGGCCCCCAAAGGTAAGGAAGCCAGACGTCAGGAGCCTGTAAAGGAACCAGACGTGTGGCCAGGCTTAGGTAGAAAAGCTTCAGGTTTTCCAGAACGCAGGATAGAGCTCCTTGTCCTGACATGCGGTCCTGTTTGCCAAAGGAGAAATTGCAGGATGTGACTTCCTTCTAGAAAAGCATGAAATGCAAATGCTTTTTAAAAAAATTTTTTTTTCAACTTTTTTATTTACTTTTTGGGACAGAGAGAGACAGAGCATGAACGGGCGAGGGGCAGAGAGAGAGGGAGACACAGAATCGGAAACAGGCTCCAGGCTCCGTGCCATCAGCCCAGAGCCTGACGCAGGGCTCGAACTCACGGACCGCGAGATTGTGACCTGGCTGAAGTCGGACGCTTAACCGACTGCGCCACCCAGGCGCCCCAAAATGCAAATGCTTTTTATGGAAGTACAGAACTTTTTTTTTATGTTTTATTTATTTTTGAGAGAGAGAGAGAGAGAGAGGGCACGTGCACAGGAGGGACAGAGAGACGGAGACACAGAATCCGAAGCAGACTCCAGGCTCCGAGCTGTCAGCACAGAGCCCGACGCGGGGCTCGAACTCACGGACCGTGAGATCATGACCTGAGCCGAAGTCGGACGCCCAACCGACTGACCACCCAGGCGCCCCAGGAAGTACAGAACTTTTAACTGTCCGGCATTTGCAAGGGATTTAGGCCCAGTTACGGCTGGCCCGTGCCTCTAATACTCATTGCTAGTGTGGCTCCTGCATTAGTGGGTTTGGGATTCGATGGGGTTTGGGAGGGATGTGAGGGGGAAGCTTCTGAATTGTTCTGCCCTTCAGTCTGCACTGCACAGAAACCGGGCCAAGAGGTCAAAACGCAGGGCTTGTTCCCATTCATTCCGCCATACTGCTTGCGCCTGCATAAAATCCAACCTGACGTGGTGTGTGTTCAAGCCGGCAGGTAGCAAGAGGGTCAAATAAGGGTAGGGCAGGCGTTCTCAAACCTTACCTTGCATCTGAATCCCTGGGAAGGCTTTTGAAAACGCAGGGGACTGGGACCCTCTCCCAGAGGTCCCGACTCCGCAGGTCTGTGGCAGCCGTGAGATCCTGCATGTCTAAGTTCCTAGCTGCTGCTGCTGGTGGCGGTCTGGGGTCCTCACCTTGAGAGCCATTGGTCTAGGGTGTTGGTGAGAAGGTCTTGGACATGTTTGGCCAGCTGGATCCGGAAAGCAAAAGAAGCCAGAAAAGAGGCAAGGGATTAGACAGGGGTCCATCACCGGTTCCGCGGGGGGCTGGGGGTTGGAGAAGACCCGGGAGGAGGGATCAGATGATCGGACGGAGGAGTGTCAGAGGGAGGAGCCTCAGCGGCTCCGCGGCTCAGTGTCTGAGCCCACGAAGGTGGGGAATTCCTAAATGTCCATGAGGCCTGTTCTGTGGTCATGTTTGTAGACGATTCGCATCCAAAAGAGTTTCAAAGCTAGACGACCCAGGGGACAGTTAGATTCCCATACATGGCACTGGGTTTCTTCGGCGTGTTAGGGAAGTAACACTCAGGGAATCTGAGTGACACAGCCTAGGCGACAAATAAAGGGACTTGAAAACCAGGCCTCCCTGACTGAACATGTCCCATCTCGAGGTGCTCCTGCCAGGAGCCAGCAGACTCCAGAAGGCCACACACACACACACACACACACACACACACACACGCACATGCACACACACGTACACACACGTATGCACACACATGCACACGCGGGGCTCGAACCCGCGAAACCGTGAGATGACGACCTCAGCCAAAACCCAGAGTCAGACGCTTAACCGACTGAGCCACCTAGGTGACCCAGAAATTAAATTTTCTTAAAAAAAATTTTTTTTAATGTTTATTTATTTTTGAGAAAGAGAGAGAGAGAGAGAGAGCGAGAGTGGGCAGAGGCAGAGAGAGAGGGAGACACAATCCAAAGCAGGCTCCAGGCTCTGAGCTGTCAGTACAGAGCCCGACGCGGGGCTTAAACTCATGAACTGCAAGTGTGCATTGTGGGTCGGCAAAATCCAACAAGGAGCTTCCTGCAGTATTTGCATAGCAACTCGGGGGCTCCCCCGGATAAAACTGGACATAACCGGCTTGGTCCATTTTGTGTGGATTGAAAAGAGGGCAGTAGAAAGAAAACTGTTTTCCTCCACCTCCTTTCCTCCACACACCCCATGAAGGAGCACCCTTGTCTTGGCCTTTTGGTTTTCAGGGCTCAGTCAGTCCACCAGTGATGTGTTTGTCTTCCCGGAGAAAGACCACCACCAGTCTGAGACCTCGCAGGTCTGCCGGGCAGCCGGAACCAAGAACACATCCTTCCCTTTGTCCAGATCTCCAGGGAAAGAAGGGTTGCTTGAAAATATGGGGGGTGGACCATCTGACGCTGGTAAGTCAGCCCGTAGCAGGAAAGCCAATAGGTATGAGACTGGGAAGTCCCCCGTTTATTTATTTTTGAGAAAGAGAGGGAGAGAGAGAGAGAGGGCAGGGGCAGAGAGAGAGGGAGACACAGAATCGGAAGCAGGCTCCAGGCTCTGAGCTGTCAGCACGGAGCCCGACGTGGGGCTCGAACCCACAAACCGCGAGATCATGACCCGACTCGATGTCCGACTGAGCCACCCAGACGCCCCTCTTGGGGTAATTTAAAGGAAGTGCCAGACACAATGCCATTTCACCTGAATCGGGCAGGGTTTGATACACTATAGGCATCTCCTTGAACTGGGAAGGCTTGCAAAGCCCTTGTGTGTTTGGTTTGGGAGGTCTTGTTTCCATTTTGGCAGAAGAAATGACAAAAATCCAGTAGTCTAAGGGTGGACCATGATGAGCTCTATTTCTGGGGAGAGGGTTTGGGGAGGGCTTCTCTTGGCCTGAATTAGAGACAACCCCACCCTGCACCGTTCTCTGGCTTTCCTCCAAAGGACAATGGAAGAGTTCTCTCCAGTGTATTTCTGAGATGAACCGGCTGTTTTCCAGAAAAGCAGGCAGGTCCAAGGCAGAGAGCGCCCCCTCCGATCTGTTGGTTGACTTGGATGTGGTCCGAGACCTGTCTTCTGGGGCCAGAAAATATCGAGACTTCATCTGTCACCTGCCCATCCACCTCTCCAAGTATATTCTAAGTATGCTGGGGCGAATTGGGGGATTTCTCAAGACACTCTTCATCATGGCTCTGATGGGAGGTTCCCAGGTCCGTCATCTTTTTTTTTTTCCCCCCCCAGGTCTGCTGGATAAAAACAGCCTGAACAGGTGTGCCTTTGTGAGCCAGCACTGGGCTGCGCTGGCCCAACAGGTCAAGAAGGATCTTTCCATGCATACTTTCATTCAGAACCAGATCGCCTTCTTGCAGGTACTTCCTGGCCGCGAGGGGTTGATCTGGAAACCAGCCTCATTTCCACGTTGAGGTTGGCCTGACAGTGCACCTTTCCGATCTCTTCGGTGGACCCTTAGCTGGCCTCCTGCTCCCCGTTAGGCTTTAGCCATAACTTCCTGTTTGTCCAGACCCGTTAATCACCACCCGCATTGTCTGTGCATCTAGCAGGGACGACATGTATAGAAACCTCTCAGGAAGAGAGAGGCAGAGTCTTTCTGAAACGTCACAGAGCAGGCCATTTTGTCCCCCCCCCCCCCCCCCCCCCCCCCGCCAGAGATCTATCTTGTGGCATGTGCAATAAGAAAGCCATGAGTATGTTTCTGGAACAGTCTCATATGATGCACAGATGTTTCAGAGACCAGTAAGTATGTGTTTAGGTTAAAATGCAAGTCTTCCGGGTAGTATCCATCTTCGGAATTTTTTATCTCTGTTTCCTGCCCGAAGCCTTACCCCGAATCATGGACTCTTGGTAGCTTGAGTTTTTCCCAGCAGGGATCCATAGCAGAAGACGAGAAGAGTCAGGCATTGGGAGGCAGGCCATACCTCTGGGAAGCTGAGACCCGCTCGCCATTTCTTGCTGGTCTGGCTCTGGCTGTTTGGTATTCAGGAGCCACTTTAAGCCAATCTGCACGTGCTACCGGCCTCACCGGCCAGGCCTCCACCAGAGTTCACCCATCTTTCAGATCTTGCCAAGCACCCCTCTTGGAGAGGAAGGACCAAGAATAGTAGCCATTTCCCGTTATCTTTTTTCCCTCAGGGGTCCTACACAGGGGGAATCGAACCTAGTTACGCCAACAAGCTTCTTATCCCGGTTCCTAAGATGACAGATGATGGGAAACGCATGCGTGCGAAAAATCAGAAATGGAAACTGAGAATGAAGGTGGGTTGCGGTGGCATCTGGGGTCCAGACTCGGCCCTCCTGTGAGGGGTACAGGAAATGGGACCATACATGATCTATAGCATGTGGATATAGGATATGGGAGGTGACATTCCCTAAGGGAGACCGGAGTTGTGTGCTGTGTGTCCTTAAGTAAGCGACTTCCTCTCCGTCAGCTTTAAATTCCTCAGCTGTTAAATGTGCGGATGGATTTGCTTGTCCTCTCAGGGTTCTTCGTTTACTTCCAACCCCACGGCCAGACCATAGCTTCTCATAAGGAAACCGTGTAGTATGAATTTCAAAAGAAGTTAGAAATCTGAATTATCATGGGACAGCTCTTGTTTTTCTTAAAGGCATGGGCCAAAGAAGACAGACACTTTTGTGGACTTAATTTGACCTGCATTTTTTTTTTTAAATCTTTGAGTTGGCCCATTCACTCATTTTATACATTTTTTTTTTTTTACATTTATTTATGTTTTGAGAGACATAGAGAGACAGAGCACAAGTTGGGGAGGGGCAGAGAGAGAAGGAGACACACAATCTGAAGCAGGCTCCGGGCTCCAAGCTGTCAGCACAGAACCCGACATGGGGCTCAAACTCACGAACTGTGAGATCATGACCTGAGCCAAGTTGGACGCTTAACTGACTGAGCCACCCAGGCGCCCCTGTTTTAGGAACGTTATAATTTAAGAAAAGAGAGAGAAACAGGTAAAGCACTGTGGTCAACAGAAGAAAGCATGTGAAGTAGCAAGACAAGGCAGTGAAGTGTCTCCAAGGGAAAGGTAGAGGGGAGTGCCTCCGAGGGATGGTGATTGCCATGGGTACTGAGCTTGAACGGGGCGCCAAGAATGGTGTGCCCAGGGCTTTGTACACGTCATTCACTTGATCTTCACAGTAGATCGAGTGGATATCATTGCTCCCAACTTATGGATGTGGAAACGAAGGCTATGATGTTAGAAAAGTCACCTAAGTTCTCATAGCTGGTCGGTGGTAGAGCTGGGATTTGAACTGGGTCTTTTTCCTCCAATGACTCCACCATGCAGCTCCTAGGCTCTGAAAACTTAGTTGATGAACGAGAGCCAAGGAATTCCAGCCCAGGTCATGAGAAGTCAAGGACGTCTTGATTAGTTCAAGGCAGGATATCAGAGCTGCTTGGACACTGGAGGGGAGGCAGGTTGACAGATTCTGGGGAGAGACTTCTAGGTGGACGTCGTTATTTGGTTAAAGATCAAGAGGGAGATTGAGCTGGGAAAAGTGGGCATCCCAAGGAGGAGTCTACAGGTATGGAGAAGAAGGCTAAGAAGGAAGAGAGATGTTCCCAGGGGGGACTCCCAGACGCGAACATGATGTGGTGGTCTTTTTTGCTTTCATGATAAACTCACCCTATTTTTTGGGTTTCCTGCTGGCATGGTTGTCATTTCCTCCTAGAAATGGCTGGAAAGAGGAGTGAGAGTCCAGTTGAGTCATCTGTGCCAGAACTTAGCACGTCTGGCATGCCACAGTGGTCCAGAAAGTGTATGTTGGAGGGAGGGAGGCACAGAGAAGAAGGAAGAAGGAAGGAAGGAAGGAAGGAAGGAAGGAAGGAAGGAAGGAGGGAGGGAGGGAAGGAAGGGAGGAAGGAAGGAGGGAGGGAGGGAAGGAAGGAAGGAAGGAAGGAAGGAAGGAAGGAAGGAGGGAGGGAGGGAAGGAGGGAGGGAGGGAAGGAAGGAAGGAAGGAAGGAAAGAAGGAGGGAAGGAAGGAAGGAGGGAAGGAAGGAAGGAGGGAAGGAAGGAAGGAAGGAAGGAAGGAGGGAGGGAGGGAGGGAAGGAAGGAAGGAGGGAAGGAAGGAGGGAAGGAGGGAGGGAAGGAGGGAGGGAGGGAAGGAAGGAGGGAGGGAGGGAAGGAAGGAAGGAAGGAACTATTAGAAAGGGAAGGGAAATACCCTTGTTGAGACCTGATACAATTGATTTCCTCTCTCTGAGGCTCAGATATATCTCATCTGTAAAATGATGAGAATGCTTTGTGGGGCAAATGATGTACTTTACGAGGCAGCTGTAGGGAGAAATGAAGATTGCATATACGTGCAGACTTTGAGGCACAAATGCACGGAGATTGTAGCTGTGATTTTGCCTACGGCTTGAGTTCCCATGAGTACGCTTTGTAGAGTCAGGTATACGTAATATAAACATGAAGCCCGGACTTCTGCAAAACAGTCGAAGGGCACCTGTGACTCGATTTTGTGAACGTACCCTCCGTGAGCTCATTTTTGGAAAAGTTGAGCTGTCGGCGATATCGAGAGTTCACGGAAGGAACCAGAACACACAGAAGATACAAAGTGATGCAGGATGAGTCAGGACCCTTGACTCACCATTTTTTAACTCGTGGATGAATCTAGTGCCTGCTCATTGACCTCTCCCTATCAGCACGTAGTGGCAGCCACAGCCCAAAGAGGCAGAGTCCTTGGGCCCTTATGTCCTGGCCAGGGAAGACCTCAGGGGGTGCATATTTGGGGCCCTGGGTGAAGTTGCCACTGTGCTTTGACTCCAAGTGTTCCCTTGTTAGAATGACTACAACCTGTGGACCGCATACCAGAACCAGGAAACTCAGCAGGTCCAGATGGAGGAGAGAAATGTCTTCTGTGGGACTTATAATATCCGCATTCTCTCTGACACGTAGGTACTGGGGTCAGAATCCGAGTCTTCAGGGACCCTTGAATTAGCTGCCTTAGGATTCCCATGACCCGGTTCACTTGGAAAAGGCAATCCTTCCTGACCTCAAGCTCCAGCTCCCAACTAAAATGAGATCCCCTTCGGAAACCAGGTGCTGGGTTTTTGGACCATTCTCGGCAGTGGGTGGAGGGCACTTTCCCATTATAATTTTGGGTACACCAGTCGACCATCCTTTGCACAAGTCATGTGCGTGAAATTACCGTGGTTTTTTTTTTTTTTTGAATATTTTTGTTGTTTTATTCTAGTTTTTAGAAGGAAGGTGTGCTTATTGGGAAAAAGAAACCCACCAAATGCCAGCAAATGTATCGAGAGAAGCCAACACCTCCTACAATCTTGTCATCTAGAGATAACCACCATTAATATTCATGTCTAGTCTAGAATTTTGTTCTTGCGTGTACTATACCTACAAGTTTTAAATAAAAATGGGGTTATGCTATACGTGTTTCTGTAATCCACTCCGGCAAAGTACCATGGGTATCTTTCCATGTTAAACATGAAAATGGCGCTTATGATAACCGCACGGTGTGATGTCACCTGTCTATGCCGTAAGAAGACATTTTAATGATCGGCTCTCTGCCATAGTTTAGGCCTAGGACTTTGCTCTTTTTTCGTAAGGTTTCATAAAGGCCATCTCTCTCTATTTTCTTTCTGGCTGTGAATCTGACTAACAAATTACATCTTGACCAGTCAGTAGGGCGAAGACCAAGAAGATAGGGGAAAGGCAAAGTTGAGTTTTGTTTTTTTTTTTCAACGTTTATTTATTTTTGGGACAGAGAGAGACAGAGCATGAACGGGGGAGGGGCAGAGAGAGAGGGAGACACAGAATCGGAAACAGGCTCCAGGCTCTGAGCCATCAGCCCAGAGCCCGACGCGGGGCTCGAACTCCCGGACCGCGAGATCGTGACCTGGCTGAAGTCGGACGCTTAACCGACTGCGCCACCTAGGCGCCCCAAAAAGTTGAGTTTTTATGGATCGCGTGGTGATAAGTGTGCCCCTTAGAAGAGATGATGGCTGATTGAGCTCTAGGTATAACAAGTAATGAGGACAAAAATATCACAAATTCTCATCTTCAGGCATGACCACCTCCCTTTTGCTGAAATAATCCCACTTCACTCCGTGGGCCTGGAGTAATTATAGTGAGTGTCCCCTTTCACGATAAAATGTCTCAATTCAGACAATACATGGTTGGGTCACCTTGCTCATACTTTATCCATTGGCTGGTAATCTTATGATTGGAAAATTAATTTTTTTATATTAAAATTTTTAAAAAAAATTTTGCCTGAAAGGACTTTTTGGTATGGTATAAGGTAGGGGTCCCTTGTGCTACATTCCTTGTTGGAAGGCCCCGAACTTTCCATTATACCGTTGTTGTAGGTGACAGCCGTCGTACTAAGTGAGTTGCTGGAAGGGACACTAACTTTTCTTTCATGGATCATCCTTTCCACCCCCACCCCACCCCTCCGGTAACTCAGGTGGGACCGAAACAGAATCATTCACTACTCTGGGGGACATTTGGTAGCAGTGTCATCCAATCGGAAGATCCAGCTTCTAGATGTCATACAAGTAAAGGAGGTACCCATCGCGTTCCGAGGCCACGCCGGGAGTGTCCACGCCCTCTTCTTGTGTGAGAAGAAGAACTTTCTACTGAGCGGAAGTTATGACCTGAGTATTAGGTGAGTGGTCCAAGGGCGTTGTGGTGCCCACCCCACCCAACGCCTAAAGTCAGCTTGTGGAGGAAGCAGGCGTGCCTTTTCCTTTTTGTGTTTAGCGAAAAGGTACCCTAAATGATACCGACTTCTCAAATAACCCAAAACATTTTTTCTTTTTTTGGCAAGGTAAAAACCAATTAATTTGTATATCGTTTAAACTTTAACAAGATGAGATAGATTTATAACAATGATCAGATCTATTTTCTTTTTGAAAAAATGGTCATTTATTTATTTTGAGAGGGAGAGGAGGCGGGGAGAGAGAGAGAGAATTCGAAGCAGGCTCTGCAATTTCAGTGTGGAGCCTGATGCGGGGCTAGATTCCCCCAAACCATGAGATCATGACCTGAGCCGAAATCAAGAGTCGGATGCCTGACTGACTGAGCCACCCAGGTGCCCCAGAAATCCTTAACTTTAAGGTAGTCGACTTTGCAGATTTGACTCGTTTAATAAGAAATCCCTCCCTGTGATCTTTGTGTCTTCAATCCACTTGAACCTCATTTTTGTTATCATATGAGGTAGAGATCCAATTCCATTTTTTCCCCTTTCCTCTTTGCTTTTATATCTAATTACTTAAGTACCATTTATGGGAAAAAACTCCCATTGGTCTGTCCTGCTGCTTTGTCATAAGTGTCCACAGATTTCAATTTCTTGGCTCTTTACTCTGCTTCTTTTGCCTGTGTGGCTATTGTTGGTCAAAACCACACTATCTTAATTACTTTGGTCTTTAAAGTCTTTTTTTTTTAATTTTTAACGTTTTATTTATTTGTGAGAGACAGAGAGAGACAGAATGAGTGTGGGGGAGGAGCAGAGAGAGAGGGAGACACAGGATCCAAAGCAGGCTCCAGGCTCTGAGCTGTCGGCACAGAGCCTGATGTGGGGCTCGAACCCACGAACCAAAAGATCATGACCTGAGCCGAAGTTGGACGCTCAACCGACTGAGCCACCCGGGTGCCCCTGTTCATGTCGTATTGTTATTATTGGTCTGTACAAGGCTCCATTCCTGTTTTATTCATCTATTTATTAATTCTCTTTTCTCTATTCTTCACTCCCGTTTCCTTCCCCATGGGCTACCTTCTCATCTTTGTCAGTGTGGATCTTTCTATTTATGTGAGTCCTTTGAAAATGTGTATTGGGGCGCCTGGGTGGCTCAGTCGGTTAAGCGTCCAACTTCGGCTCAGGTCATGATCTCGCGGTTCGTGGGTTCGAGCCCCTCGTCGGGCTCTGTGCTGACAGCTCAGAGCCTGGAGGCTGCTTCTGATTCTGTGTCTCCTTTTCTCTCTGCCCCTTCCCCGCTCATGCTCTGTCTCTCTCTGTCTCTCAAAATGAATAAACATTAAAAAAAAAAAAGAAAATGTATTTGGATATATTTTATACACATGTTTATAATTTTCATCCATGGTTTCTTTGATTTATCTATCTATCTATCTATCTATCTATTTATCTATCTATCTATCTATCTATCTATCTATCTATCTATCATCCATGGTATTATTTTAAGCTTATCTTGGCTTTTCACTTTTGTACCCCATCCTATGTTCCAAAGATTTATCCATTACTGTCTAGTTAGTTATGTAGTACTCCAATATACATTTCACCTACTTGCTTCCCCAGTGATGGAAACTAGCTGGCCTCCAAGTAAAGCTGCATGGAACATCTTTGTCCCCTCGTGGACATTGTGAGATTTCTGAGGTATATATATGCCCAGCAATGGACTTGCTGAGATATAGGGTAGGTGCTACCTAATTTGACCAAGTACTAGACTGAATTCAGAGTGACTTTATGGGTCTACATTCTCCCTAGGAGGGATCCTGTAACTGTATTTCCCTACCAACATTGGGCTTCAGCCAGCTTTCAAATTTTTGCCAGATGGGTATGTGTAAAATCATTTCCATTTGCATGACTTTGGCTACTAATAAGTTTGCCTCTTCTTTTAGAAATTGCCTGATTATATCTTTTGTCCATTTTTCTATTGGGGCTCCTCTAATTTGCTTCTTGATTTGCAGTTCTATGTGTTTTCTTCTAACTTTTAAAAAAAATATTTATTTTTGAGAGCGAGAGAGATAAAGAGAGAGACAGAGCATGAGCAGGGGAGGGGCAGAGAGAGAGGGAGACACAGAATCTGTAGCAGGCTCCAGGCTCCAAGCTGTCAGCACAGAGCCTGATGCGGGGCTCGAACTCACAAACCGTGAGATCATGACCTGAGCTGAAGTCGGACGCTCAACCGACTGAGCCACCCAGGTGCCCCTGTGTTTTCTTCTATATATTAGTCCCTTGTCAGTTTAAAAATTGCAAATACCATCTTCCATTTCTTCATCAACCCATTAACTTTGCTTATAGTGTTCTTTGTTGAATAAAAATTCTAATATTGCTGTAATACGACGTTATCCATTGTTTTGACTTGTGTCGGTGAGTCTGTCTAGTCCTAGGTCACAAAGACGTTTTAAAATATTTTGTCCTATTAACTTTATTTTTTAAATTTATTTTCCAAAGTTTATTTATTTATTTTAAGTAATCTCTACACTTAAGGTAGGGCTTGACCTCATGACCCTGAGATCAAGAGTCGTATGTTCTTCCGACTGAGCCAGCGAGGCGCCCCTTGTCCCATTAACTTTATAGTTTGACTTTTTGCATTCAGTTCTTTGAACCATTTGCAGCCCAACTTTGTATGTGATGTTGGGTAGAGTTTCCATTATATTTATTTATTTTGAAAGAAAGTGAGCAGTTTCCCCCACAGTGGTTATTTAGTCAGGAACCTGCCATTTTCTCCACTGACCTGTGGGGCCATCTTTATCATATGGTGATTTCCCCACATATAGATGAGAATGTCTCTGTGAGCTCTCTCTTGTAGACTCTTGGTTTGTTTTTCTGTTCTTGCATCAAAAACATCTTCTAAAAAAGACAATTCCTATAGAGTAGTTTTAGGTTCATAGCAAAGTTTGAGAGCAAAGTACTGAGATTTCCCATTACCTTGTGCTCCTCACATGCACAGCCTCCCCGGCCAGAGCGGGACATTTGTTACAACTGGCGAACCTCCATTGACACATCATAAGTCACCCCAAATCTGTAGTTTACTTTAAGTTTCACTCTTGGTGGTGTACATTTTATGAATTTGGGCAAATGCATAAAGACATGTATCCATCATCATGGTATCATATAGAATTATTTCCATTGCCCTGAAAATTCTTGGTGCTCTGCCTAGTCATTCTTCTCCTTTCCCCCCATACCTGTGACAGATGGGTAAGGCCACAGGACCTTTGGGAGTATTATATATATATTTTTTTGTTGTTGTTTTTATTTATTTTTGAGACAGGGAGAGACAGAGCATGAATAGGGGAGGGTCAGAGAGAGGGAGACACAGAATCTGAAACAGGCTCCAGGCTCTGAGCTGTCAGCACGGAGCCCGACGCGGGGCTCGAACTCATGGACCGCGAGATCATGACCTGAGCCGAAGTCGGCCGCTTAACCGACTGAGCCACCCAGGCGCCCCCCTTTGGGAGTATTAGAAGAAAAAGCTTAGCACATTCGAAGGAAAACAAAAGAAACACTTATTAATCGTTTATTATGTACCAAGTCTCATAAGAACTCTATGAGGCAACTACCATTATTAGCCTCAATTTGCAGATGAGGAAGCTGAGATACAGGGTGGTTATTAGCTCCTCTAAGATCATACCAGCTAGTAAGTAGGTGATGGACTGGATTGGACTTCAGGCAGCCTCACTCCAGAATCTACTACCTTAACATTACATTTTTGCCCTGTCATAAAAGCAATCCGGGTGAAATGCGAGTCTGTATCAGCGACAGTTGAGAGACCTCAGGCAAATTTGCTTATTAAAGAACAGTGTGACTCATACCTCTGTTCCCGTAGATCTCTAAGATATGCTTTAGAAGTTGTTTTGGATCCAAATGTCTGAAGTAGATTGTTCTGTTGTTCCTGTTTGAAGACCACCTCTGCTGTTGAATGGGTGCCATGGGTTTTAAGCCTGGTGGTCATTCCAGAAACCTCTTCCAATGTAATACCAACCAACATTTATTATGCATTTCCTACACGTTGATCGCTGTTCCAATGTTACACGAATCAATGCAGGATTTCTCAACTTGCGGCTGGAAAGTACCTTCTGTGGAGGCTGTCCCGTGCACTGGAGGACATTTAGCCGTACCCTTGGACCATAGCACCGGATACATTAGCAGCTCTCTCCCTACTTGTGACAGCCAAAAATGTCTCCAGACATTGTCAAATATCCTCTAGGGGTGGAAATCACGCCTGGGTGACCATCATCCAATTTGTATATTTAATTCTTTACCAAAAACCCTAAGAGGGAACTATTATTATTATCATTTCCGTTTCACCAATGAGGAAATGACACTTACACGGAAATTAGGTAACTTTCCCAAAGTTACACCTAACGGGTGCTGCCACTGGAAATCAAATCCAGGCCTCTGACTCTGACCTTAACCCTGAAACTTTGCCGCCTTCCAGAAAACTGTTGATCTAAGGGAACTTGTGTGCCATATGATCCCTTGGGCCCTGAGAAAAATCTCAAAAGCATTTCTTGTTTTTTGTTTTTGGCCTGATTCCTGCAGATACTGGGATCTGAAAAGTGGGGCTTGTATAAGAATCTTCAATGGCCATCAGGGGACAGTCACTTGCATGGATTTATATATGAACAAACTTGTATCCGGAGCAAGAGATTGCCAGGTGAAAGGTGAGACAGAAATGCCTTAAACTTTCTAAGAAGCTTCCCCAAATCCATGGGTTGTCAAAATACTTGTTTAGCTCATTTATGTAGGAAGACATTCTTTTACTCATCCATCCATCCATCCATCCATCCATCCATTTACTTCACAACTATTTGTGGAATACCTACAATATGCTAGACGCTGTGCTAAGTGCTAAAAAAAATGAATATGACCCTGTTCAATATGGCTTTTTATTTCCCCAAGAGGCTCATAATCTCATAATGCAGACAGATACATAAATATACAATGGAGGAGATCATAAATATGTGAATAGTAACTGCCACCATTTATTGAGTACCAAGTTCATGACTGACATTGGTGCTTTACATATATTATCGTATTCAACCCTCACAAGAAGCCTGTGGCATGGATGCAGATGAGGAATCCAAAACTCGGAGAAAAAACCAGCTTGCCCCAGATCAGAGCCGCTGAGTGGTGGAGTGGGGATTTGAACCCAGGGCTGTCTGACTCTAGATCACGCGCTCCTAACCAACACGCGGAGTTCTAAGGGACCACAGAAATAAGAGTGAGGGAAAGCGCCACAGACAGGGTGCTGTTTGAGTGTGGTCTTGATGATGCGTCGTTCTACAAGCGGTGGAAGAATGAATGCCGTTCTAAGCAGAAGGGACAGCACAGGCAAATTTGCAGAAGGTTGAAGAAAATGGTGTATTTGGGGAATTTCCCCTTGCTGGGTACGGCTGCAGTAGAGCGTGTGGTGTCAGACAGAAGGCTGGTTACTTTGTTTGGGGCCAGATTATCAAGGGCCTTCTGCATCCGGGTAGGAAGTTGACCTTCATCCTATAGAATGCAGGAGGCTATAAATGCACTCTGAGCTGTGGACTGACATGATCAGATGTGTTTCTGAGAAAGATGACTCTAGTCATTGTGTGGAAGAAGGTTGGAGGGAAGGGACTGTGTGGAGATGGGGACAAGTGAAGACAGTACCCAGTCTGGAGAACTGCGGTGGTATCTTCAGAATAGCCAAGAACAGGGGGCGCCTGGGTGGCTCAGTTGGTTAAGCATCCGACTTCGGCTCAGGTCACGATCTCACCGTCCATGAGTTTGAGCCCCGCGTCAGGCTCTGTGCTGACTGCTCAGAGCCCAGAGCCTGTTTCAGATTCTGTGTCTCCCTCTCTCTCTGACCCTCCCCCGTTCATGCTCTGTCTCTCTCTGTCTCAAAAATAAATAAACGTTAAAAAAAAAATTTAAAAAAGAATAGCCAAGAACAGGCAAGTGTGAAGAAAGTCAGGTGGCTATGAGTTTACATGAGGTGACAGGAGGGCAGATAATGAGGCCGGACTTTTAAACTCAGGTCACTGGGTATTTGGAAGTGCCATTAACGGCAATAAGGACCACAGGGGAAGAATATGGTAGGGTGAGGAACGAAGGGGGAGATGCTGGCTTCAGTTTTGGACCTCTTGAGTGTGGTAGGCAGAATAATGGCCAACCGAACACGTTCACCTCCTAATCCCCGGAAACCGTGACCGTGTCACCTTGCACGGCAAAAGGGACTTTGCCGATGTGATTAAGCTGAGGACCCGAAAAGGGAGAGACTGCCCTGGGTTATCAGTGTGGGCCCATGGGTAATCACATGGGTCCTTAAAAACAGAAACTGTCTTGTCCGTGATCAAAAGGAGATGCGACAATGAGGAGTGCTCAGACACCTGCGACGTTGCTGGCTCTGAAGATGGAGAAAGGGGGTCATGAGCCAAGGGATATGGGTGGCCCTGGGAAGGTGGAACAGGCAAGGATACGGATCCCTCCAGCCCCAGAATCTCCATAAGGGAACACAGCTCTGCGGACACCTTGATTTTTTAGCCTTGTGAGGTCACATCAGGCTTCCGTCAGATAGTACATTTGTGTTGCGTTCAGCCACTAACCTTGCGGGAATTTGTTACAGCAGCGATAGAAAGCTAACACACTGGGTACGGGAGTCCCAAGGACACCCAGGTGAGGACTGCAGGAGGCAGACGCACGTGTGAGTTGCCACGTGAGTTGACTGCACCATAGGTCTGGGGCTCCAGCTGCATTGGTTTGGTGGTTACCAATCGGAACGAACGGCGGAGACGCCAGGCGTGGAGCTTTCCCCTGCAAAGCACGAGGAAAGAACGCAAAGCGAAGGGAGGCGAGGGACCCAGGAAGTCACAGCCTCCTGGCCTACCTGTTCCCCCTGGGTTTCCCCCGATGAATCTTTTCCCAACGATTCCCAATGAATCTTTTAATTCATCCTTCAGCCTTCTCCCCCCCCCCCTTTTTTTTAAAAGAATTTATTTTTAAGCAATCTCTACCCCCGACGTGGGGCTCGAACTCACAACCCCGAGGTCAAGAGTCACACCCTGTATTGACTGAGCCAGCCGGGAGCCCATCAACTTTGTGCTTTCTAATTGGATAAGAGGCCAACGTATATGGAAAAAACAAGTGAAGAAAAGCGTACTTACAGAAGTTAGGGTTGATCTAGCGTATGTGGTTACGAGCATGGGTTCTGGGGCCAGGCTCTAAGGGTCCGAATCCCAGCTCTATCTGCTTGCCATCTGCGTGATCTTGAGCAGGTTACTGAACCCCTCTATGCCTCAGTTTCCTCATCTGTGTAGTGGGGAATAAAGACAGTAGCTGTCTCGCGAAGACGAGTTAATATACACCAAGCACTTCCAATGGGGCCTGGCTCGTCGTTAGTGCTCTATGGAGGTATCAGCTGCGGTCATTACTTGGTCTTAGGTTGCGGTCATTACTTGGTCTTAGGTCGTACACTCTGTTGCCTGAGAGGTACTTTGGGGCTGATGGGGCCAACTTTAACGGTCTCATTCCCGAATCTGTGGTGCCTGCTTCCAGTTTCTTCCTTTAAGGTCTATTCTCCCACCTGCTCATCTATTTTGACACCTTCCCAACACTCGCAGGATGGTGGGTGGTAAAAACGTGAAGCCTGCCCCCAGCTGTGGCCGTCTCTCAAGTAGTAAAATCCAGAAGTCAGATTCAGAAATTGGTTTTTTAAAAGGAATAAACAAACATTAAAATGGTTTCAATGTTGATTTATTTTTGAGGGGTGGGGGAGGGGCAGAGAGAGAGAGAGAGAGAGAGAGAGAGAAACAGAATCCGAAGCAGGCTCCAGGCTCTGAGATGTCAGCGCAGAGCCCGACGCGGGGCTCGAACTCACGAGCTGTGAGATCGTGACCTCAGCCGAAGTCAGGTGCCTAACCGACGGAGCCCCCCAGGCACCCCCAGAAATATGGTTAAATGTAAATAAGGATAGACAACTTGCTTTTCCTTTGGACATAGATGGGGTGAGTCAGGCGAATAGTATCTGGAAGGAATAATGCCATGAAACACGTGCTGTGATTTTCCTGAAATCCACTCAATAGCAAGTATTTTTCAGGCTCAAGAAGGAGGCTTATTAGTGAAATAAGTCATACAGAGAAAGACAGATACCATATGTTTTCACGCTTATGTGGATCCTGAGAAACTTAACAGAAGACCATGGGGGAGGGGAAGGGGAACAAAAAGTTAACAGAGGGGGAAGGAGGCAAACCATGAGAGACTCTTAAAAACTGAGAATAAACGGAGGGTTGATCGGGGGTGGGGGGGGGCGATGGGCACTGAGGAGGGCACCTGTCGGGATGGGCACGGGGAGTGGTATGGAAACCAATGTGACAATAAATTTCATATTAAAACCAACAAATAAATAAAAAAAAGAAGGAGGCTTATTAGAGATGAGCTGTCTAGCGCTTGGACCCCAAGGCTGAGTTGTAGGGTTAGAGCCAAGGTCTCTGCGTTGCCGGCTCTCTCAGGGACCCACGGGCAGGGAGTTCTGTGCTGCAGGCTCCTGGAGCTGTTGGTGAGCCTGTAGGGGTGCTGGGCCAGGCGGAGGCCTTCTAGGGTCTCCCTTGATGGGCGTGGCTTCTGTGCTGGGCTGTAGAACTCCACCATAACCTGCCTTCGCGCCCCTCCCCACCCCTTTCAGAGTGGGATGTCGAGACAGGGAAGTGCCTGAAGACGCTCAAACACAAAGACCCCATCTGGGCCGCCAGGATCAATGACAACTACATCGTGAGCAGCTGTGAGCGGGGGATAGTCAAAGTGTGGCACACTGTCACGGCCCAGCTGGTAAAGGTGAGAGAGCAGTGGGCTGGCGGGGGCGGGGGCGGGGAGGGGGGAGGGGGTACCGATGGTCATGGATGGGAGGAGACTCACGGTGTCCCCCATAGAGCTCTTCAGACCATCTTAAAGCTATCATGTTAGAGTCACCCAAAGGGTGGTCCTGAAGAATTTTAGGGGAAACTCCCCTCCCACTGCCCCCCCACCCCACCCCAAAAGAGGGCCATTCTGAGACTGTGGAGGGTCAGGGATCATGTGACTTACGTTGGCATGCAAGTGGTGGTAGCAGGCTACGTTCTGACTCAGTATGATATACGGGCTCAGGGTCTTTTGACAGTGGCTTTTCCTTTTCCAGAACATTCTACCCCGACTCTTGCATGGGGTAAGGACATGAACAAAGTCACAGTAGTTTTTCTCCTTACTCTCTGGTGAAAAGAGAACAGTGGCTGCTCTTGAAAGCGACTGAATGCTCACACGCACCCAAAGTGTTGCTAGAGTTGAAACCTCCTGGCTCTAGTGGGCGGTTCTGAGAGACATTTGTGCCGGGAACACCGGAGCGCAGCGAGAAGCTGCTGGGCCGGCTGGTGCATTTTCTTCCCTTCAGTATTGTTGTCACCATGGTCTAACCGGCAGTAGCAGGCACGGGGAGGCCCCAAGTGTCCTGTGGTCCTGGCAGGGACCTGGGGTTGGAACACACCTGACCCTTTCCCTTGTGGCAGAAGACGATGGTGAATTCTGGCCCTCTCTCGGACTCCAGGAAGAGGAGGCCTGCCCCAGCCACAGAGCCGTCAGGAGCAAGGCTCTCCTTAATCATTCCTTCACTGGGGAGAGAGCTCTGGAGAGAGGGAGGCATGGACACCACTGGCTTTTTCCGAACAAAAGCAAAGAATGGCGGAGCGTGTTGGGATTCATCCAAAGAAGCCTCCAGCTTTGGCCCTTGGAGGACTCACAGTCTGAGTGGCAGATGGGCTGAAAACCGAGGCATCTTCTCTTGCAGACTCTCATTGGCCACGAGGGAGCCGTGAAGTGTCTGTGCTTTGACCCGTGGCATCTCGTCTCAGGAGGTGCAGATGGCCTGGTCATGGCCTGGAGCATGGTGGGAAAGTACGAGCCGTGCCTCATGGCCTTCAAGCATCCGAAGTAGGTGCCAGGAAAGCCCTGGTTGATGGATGTGGGACTCTCTCCTTTTCCCTCACAGCCCAGATTTTGTAATAACGGCACTAGATGTGGGTTTCGAGAAGTTATCGAAATGTTAGGCTCATGACACATGTGACACATTTATATCTGTTATCAGACGACATTAGGCACGTTCAGGGTGGAATGGCCACATGCTTACATATGTTTATGAACATTTGCAGAGCCATCCCAAATAATGCCAATGCCAGTAAACTGAAAATTCTTGGGGTTGGTCTTCACCCCAGGCCTCTACTTAAAATCATCCAAGTGCCAAAGATTTAAAAATAACCAAGGGGTTAAAGAAGGAGCTTTCTTACAAGTCTGCCGGCTACATTCTATTCCAGGACGGCAAACGTCTCATTTTACAATTCCAATCCCAGTTTAGTGGTGGTGGCTGCTTGGAGCCAGTGGAGAAGTAGTCTGAGGTCACATTTGAGCTTGTTTGGAAAGGATCTTTTTTTTTTTTTTTTTTTTTTAAATTTTTTTTTTTTTCAACGTTTATTTATTTTTGGGACAGAGACAGAGCATGAACGGGGGAGGGGCAGAGAGAGAGAGGGAGACACAGAATCAGAAACAGGCTCCAGGCTCTGAGCCATCAGCCATCAGCCCAGAGCCTGACGCGGGGCTCGAACTCCCGGACCGCGAGATCGTGACCTGGTTGAAGTCGGATGCTTAACCGACTGCGCCACCCAGGCGCCCCTGGTTTGGAAAGGATCTTGTGGTCAGTTAACGGTTCTGCCACGGCCACGGGTTTTTATAGGCTGTGCGACGTCACTCTTGTACCGCGTGAACAATGCTTCTTCCCCTGCGTGCGTTATAAAAAACTCTAGGGAAACAAGATGCTACCCTAGTTGACTCAAAGAGTGAATGGATCTTCTAGGGGACCTATCACCAAGAGTCATTTGGTAAAATATGGCCCTAGATTTCCTCGTGTCTTCGTAGGAACCTCTTGAGCCGGCACGCTGGCCTTGTGGGAAGTGGAAGGGGATTTGAGTTACGTGTGTGTGTTTACTCTTTGTGGTGTGTGACCGCGTTATTGGTGAGTGGGTGCTGGGAAGGGCTTCTGTCCAGTGATTTATCTGGGGTTATCAGTAAGCCTCTTAGCATGTTGTCTGGATTATCAAAACTTACGAAAGGAAAGAGTCAAGCTTTAGGATGTCGCCTGAAAATTGTAATTATATGTTTTTATTTTATTTATTTATTAAATGTTTATTTATTTATTTTGAGAGAGCGCGCATGAGCACAAGAAGGGGAGGAGCAGAGAGAGAGGGAGACACAGAATCCGAACCAGGCTCCAGGCTCTGAGCTGTCAGCACAGAGTCCAATGCGGGGCTCCGACCCATGAACCGCGAGATCATGACCTGAGCCCAAGTCAGAAGCTTAACCGACTAAGCCACCCAAGTGCCTCTTATTTTCACTTTTAGATGGGGCGACCAGTTGATCGACTGATCTATCCATCACAGGAGCCACATTGACCTCTTTGCTGTCCTTTGAACGTGCTAAGCATGCTGTAGCTTTCAAGGTCTTTGTTGTTTCTGTTTTGCTAGTGGTTGGGGCCTTGAAATGTCTTAATCTGACCCGCGGATCTGACCAGGGCTAAGGCCGAATGGTATGGGGTGAATGTCATTCTGTTAACACATTATATCAATAATCATACTCCAAAACCTGAGCTGACACTCACCTTTTCATCAGATATTTATTGAGGACCTTCTATGAGCTGGGCCTTGTGTTAGGTGCTGGGCATGCAAAGATGAGTAAGAGACAGGTTGTGAGAATTTAACAGTGTACCTGAGGTTTGTGTATGTGTGTGCGAGGGGAGGGGAGATGATGGAGATAAAGGGTGGTTTTGTGGAGAAGGTAGCACATGAGCAAGGCCATAGACAGACCTGGATGGGCACAGATGGCAGGGATCCATGGACTTGGTAGACACATAAGATCTAACAAATTGGTGGCATCAGATTCCACTTAAAGAAAAATTTTAAGTTTATTTATTTTGAGCGAGAGCGCACGAGCTTGAGCAGGGGAGGGGTAAAGAGAGGGGGAGAGAAATAATCCCAAGCAGGCTCCGAGTTGTTGGCACGGAGCCGGGTGCGGGGCTTGGACCCGTGAACCACGAGATCAGGACCTGAACCAAAGTCGGATGCTTAACCGATTGAGCCACCCCGGCGCTCCCGAATTCAACTTTTTAGTATCATTAACAGGAATGGGGTAATTACATTTTGTAGCTGAATACTCCACACATCTGGAGGCCCGCTTGGCTGCAGCCGTTGTGGGAAGGTTTTGTGGGAAGGTTTTGTGGGAAGCATCTACGTCACCTGGCCCTCTCTCTTCTGCTGGTCACCACCAAAGGGAGTTCACACATTTCGTCCCTGGGTAAAACTTTCCTTCGGGAAGTTTCACTGGAAGAATGCAAGCCGCTCATTTAAGATCCCAAAGGAACTGTTTAAACACTGGGTTTTTGCTTCCTATAAAGATCATTTCCCCATGCGTGGATTTCTTTCTTCACTGATGCTAGGGACGCCTGGCTGGCTCCATTGGTGGAGCGTGACTCCTGATCTCGGGGTTGTCGGTTCGAGCCCCGTGTTGGGTGTAGAGATCACTGAAAAATATCTAGTGATACTATCTGAAAAGGCATCAAAACAGTAAGTTCTCAGCATGACTTTTTCAGAAGTCATTAGCTAGGAACCAAATTGTAAGAGGAAAGCGTGATCACCTCTGGATCAGACCCCGCCCCCCCCCCCCCCCCCCCCCGGCCAAAAAACCCCAAACAAATACAAAACAAAACAAAACAAAACAAAAATGCAAAAGCACAAAACCCGCGACAGAAGCCTCTGTGTTTCGCCACCTTGTGGCACTGCGACCGGACTGCAGGAAAAATAACCGCGGGATGGGAGGAGAGAGGACAGCCACGTCTTGAAGGTGAATGGCTGGCAAACCAGTACGGCAGTCGTGACCGCTGCCTCCCCACCATACACAAAATACCCCACGCTACCAACACACCCAAGCCTTCCAGCAACACACGGGTACAGCCTGCCGCTCTGTTCTCTTCCAGGGAGGTGCTTCATGTGGCTCTTCTCTTCCTCCGGGTCATCAGCGCCTGTGCCGACGGCAAGATCCGCATTTACAATTTCCTAAATGGGAACTGTCTGAAGGTGATGAAAGTCAATGGCAGAGGTGACCCCGTGCTGTCCTTCTTTATTGAGGGCAACAGGTGGGTGGTAGGTGTGGAGGTCAGAGCCGTGAGCAATTCTGTTTGGATGATTTTCTGCTCCCCTGGGACACGAGCCTTGGCTTTGCTGGCAGGAGAGAGTGGGCAGTGCTCTCCTCCAATTTTGGCGGTAGATGGGTAATATTTTGGCGGTAGAAGGATAATATTTTGGCTATACAGGGGTAATATTTTGGGTAATATTTTGGCGGTAGAAAGGTAATGGTCTTGCGGGGGACTAATCGGACTTTGCACAAAGCTTAGCAGTCGGGGTTCACATTGCTCTCAATTTGTTCCTGATGTCTGGGCAAGTCAGGCCGTGAGTACAGTAAGGCACTGCCGTGAATGTGTAGACCCTGCTTGGCTCCCTGGCCCTGCCTTCTCTGACCATCTATCTCCGATGCCCACTTCTTTTTTTTTTTTTTAATGTTTATTTATTTTTGAGAGAGAGAGAGAGAGAGAGAGAGAGAGAGAGAGAGCGTAAGCAGGGAAGGCGCAGAGAGAGAGGGAGACACAGAATCCGAAGCAGGCTCCAGGCTCCGCGCTGTCAGCACAGAGCCGGACGCAGGGCTCGAACTCACGAGCCGTGAGATCACGACTTGAGCCGAAGTCAGGAGCTTAACTGGCTGAGCCACCCAGGTGCCCCTTCTGATGCCCACTTCTAACGCAAGGAGACTTATGGGAGGGTGGGGGATGGCTATAGCGACGGGTCCAGTGTCCATTGGGGAAGAACTGAGCCGGTGGGTTTACAGAAACCAGAACAATGACTAATTATATATAGTATTACACTTGCTATATGCTAGGTTCAGGGCGATATTATGTGAAAATACCCAGATAGAATCGTCTTTTACACAGATCACTTGAGACATCAGTTAATCTCCCTGAACCATATTGCCTTCCTTTTTTTTTTTTTTTTTTGTAAAGAACAAAAACCTGATGTTTTATTAATTTATTATTATTTTTTATTTTTTTTACATTTATTTATTTACTTGGAGAGCGAGAGAGTGGGGAAGGGGCAGAGACAGAATCCTGAGTAGGCTCCGTGCTGTCAGCCCGACACGGGGCTTGATCCCATGAACCACGGGATCGTGACCAGAGCTGAAGTCGGACGCTTAACCGACTGAGCTACCTGGGTGCCCCACAGCTGTTCTGTTTAAATTTAGGGCATGCTCAGAGACTTTGGGGATGATGGAGGGACAGAGGGAGCAAAGTCCTCTGTTACAGTTTTCCTCATCCCCATCACAGCAATAGAAACATGGTATTTGGATACTGTGCTTGAGAAAAAGAGTGAACTTCAAGACGGTGGGGTGCAGAGTAGCTAAGTTTTCTGCGCTGGGCACCCTAGGAACTTGGTACTCACTCCGTGAATGGAAATTCACTTAAAAATATTTTAACTTGAGGGCCGCCTGGGTGGTTCAGTCGGTTAAACGCCAGAATTCGTCTCAGGTCATGATCTAGCGATTTGTGAGTTCGAGCCCCACGCACAGAGCCTGCCTTGGGTCCTCTGTCCCTCCCTCTCTCTCTGCCCCTCTCCCACTGGTTCCCTCTCTCTCTCTCTCCCTCTTTCTTTTTTTAAAAAAAAATTTTTTTTTCAACGTTTATTTATTTTTGGGACAGAGAGAGACAGAGCATGAACGGGGGAGGGGCAGAGAGAGGGAGACACAGAATCAGAAACAGGCTCCAGGCTCTGAGCCATCAGCCCAGAGCCTGACGCGGGGCTCGAACTCACGGACCGCGAGATCGTGACCTGGCTGAAGTCGGACGCTTAACCGACTGCGCCACCCAGGCGCCCCTCTCTCTCCCTCTTTCAAAATAGATAAACTTAAAAAAATGTTTTAACTTGGAAAGTGAAGTAATCAGAACATATGGCCGCGCTTACACTTAATTTTAAAGGAAACGACCCTCACCGCCCCGCCGGCTACCTTTCATCACTCCAGATCCTCCAGTAGCCGACACCATCCTGCTTGTACAGTCTCTCCCCCCGGGCGCTGTTCCCTTGGCCTCGGCATTGGACACGACCGTGATTGAAATGCCTTATTTGGAGGCCCCGGGCGGTGGTGGCCTTCACGCTCCTTTTGTGGGCGATCTTGTTGCTTTGGTTCCAGGATGGTGATCAACACGGAGAGCAATATTCTCATGTTCCAGTTTGAGAATGTAAAGTGGCAGTACTCCCTGGACAAGGCCAAACAAAAGAAGAAGGAGAAAGAAGAGGACAGGGAAGAAAACAGCCTTGTGGAAGTTCTCTCCAGGTCTAGCACTCAGGTTTCCAGCCTGAAGGACTCGTTATCCAGTCAACAAACTGTGACGCAGGAGTCCCTGTTAAGTAAACCACGCAGGTCCCGAGTTTTCCGGAGGGCAACCAGGTTACCTACAGGTAAGAGAACTGAATCCCAGGCCACCTCAGGGTACCCGATGGAGTGGATGAGAGGGTGGCAGGATGAGTTTCTTTGTAGGGAAAGAACGAGCATACAAGTTGGGGAGGGGCAGAGAGGGAGGGACACACAGAATCCGAAGCAGGCTCCAGGCTCCGAGCTGTCAGCACAGAGCCCGATGTGGGGCTCGAACCCACGAACCGCGAGATCACGACCTGAGCCCAAGTTGGATGCTTAACTGACTGAGCCACCCAGGTGCCGCAATGATTTATTTTATTTAAGTTCATTTATTTGTTTTGAGAGAGAGAGAGAGAGAGAGCGAGAATGGAGGAGAAGCAGAGAGAGAGAGAGAGGGAAAGACAGGATCCCAAGCAGGCTCCACACTGTCAGCACAGAGCCCCATGCAGGGCTCAAACTAAGGAACCGTGAGATCATGACCTGAGCTGAAATGAGGAGTCGGATGCTTAATCCACTGAGCCACCCAGGCGCCCACCAATGATTTCTTGATAATGTAAATCTTCACCTTTAAGGAAGGTGGGAGCCCATTCTTTTTGATTCACCAACTGGTTAGCCAACTCAAGAGAATCTCCTGATTTTCAAGGCCTAGGTTTACAAACGTATTAGAATCTTTGTACAGTAGATATCTACTGTACACTTGCCATGAATACAAAAAGCAACCAACATCTGCGCCCATCCAAACATACATTACATAATTATTTCCTTAAAACAGAGGCAAGATATTATTGTACCACAGAAAAATGAGCTATGCAGAATGTATTATCTCGAGAGCCTGATTGATAACATGCGTACCCAGAAAATATTAGTTATAAAGCAGATACGTGTGTGTGTGTGTGTGTGTGTGTGTGTGTGTCTGTGTGTGAGTGCTGTTGGGAATGCTATTTATAAGACGCACAGAGAATAAATTAGGAGTGAGCTACAGTAGCCAGACTCCTTCCTTTTACCTGTCCCCGATTTTGGCATGGGTAACTGGATCCCCAGATCTAAAGAGAACATCAAGAGATCACGTCCAGGCATACACTACAAATGATCAGCTCTCTCTTGAGGAGACCAAGAGGTTTAGGTGATGCTTAAAGCTTGGCAATCAGTAGGAAAAGTGGGTGAGAGGAAGGGCAGGAGGGGATGTAGATCTTAGGCTCCGGATGACTTACCTAGTGTGACACAACAACAAACAAGGTGATAGTCTGGGTGAAAATCATTCGATGACCAGCTATGCGCCACCCCCCCCCCCCTTATGTAGACCTAATCGAATTATATAATTACTTTGACTTCCTCCTCAATCTTCATGTAGGAGTGTTAACAGAGGCACCTCAAAGTCAAGGAAAGTCAAAATCACCCCGAAGATATGGTAGGAAGAGGGCGAGTCCTGTTTGTAAGGAAACAAGGGGGCATAGATGGTGGGCAAGAGAGTTTGGAAGCAAAAATCCTTGCAGGGGATACGACAAACGGTGATACTTTATTCTGGATCAGGGGCAGGATCCTCTCTCTCTCTCTTGCTCGCTCACTTTTCCCCATCTAGTTTTTCAGCAAGCCCATGACCTTGCTTATCTTTGAGAATTCAGAAGAGATAAAATGTCTGGCTTTTCTTAAGGGTGATTGGTTTTCCTTCATTGTTCCCTTACACACAGTGTGAGAACTTCTGTAAGAGCTGCCTTTCCAGTTTTGGTCTCACAGCCTGCCTCCTCCCTGCCACTGAGACTTCTCACTTCTGGGACTATTGTGTCATCAGGAATAGAATGTCCCTTTGTTGTTTTGGAGAGACTGTGGTAAAGATTTAAAATGCCTTTCAAATATTTTTGGTTAATAGGATAGCACTTGAGTCAAACTCCCTGCAGAGACTAGCTTCAAGGTGAAGTTTCAGGAGGGCTCTACTAACAAGGGCTCTACTATATCCTTGAACATACGTATGTTTATGTACCTGTACAGGTATACCTGCAAGGGTAAAGTCTTAGCAGTGGCATTGCCAAGACAAAGGATAACGGCCCTTAACAGTTAGAAAGGTATCGGGCACCTGGGTGGCTCAGTAGGTTAAGCGCCGCACTTCGGCTCAGGTCATGATCTCACAGTTCGTGAGTTCAAGCCCCATATCGGGCTCTCTGCTGTCAGCACAGAGCCTGCTTCAGATCCTCTGTCTCCCTCTCTCTGCCCCTCCCCTGCTCTCACACACTCTCTCTCTTAAAGATATATAAACATAAAAAAATTGGAAAGATATTGATATCGCACCCCTATGTTTATTGCAGCATTAGTTACGATAGCCAAATTATGGAAGCAACCCAAGTGTCCATCAGTAGAGGAATGGATAAAGAAGATGTGGGTTGTGTGTGTGTGTGTGTGTGTGTGTGTATTTACTTGCATATATACATATACTATATACAAATATATACATATATATACCCCACATATGTACATTATATATATATTTGTGCATACACACACACATACACACACTGAAATATTACTCAGCCATAAAAAGAATGAAATCTTGCCATTTGCAACAACACGGCTAGATCTAGAGGGTATAATGGTAAGCGAAATAAGTTAGTCAGGGAAAGACAAGTACCGTATGATTTCACTCATATGTGGAATATAAGAAATCAAAGGAACAAAGAAAAAAAGATACCAAACAACAGACCCTTAACTATGGAGAACAAACAGATGGTTGCCAGAGGGGAGGTGAGTGGGGGGATGGGTGAAATAGGTAAAGGGAATTAAGAGTACGCTTATCTTGATGAGCACTGAGTAATGTACAGAATGGTCGAGTCACTACACCTGAGGCTAATATAATGCTACATGTTGACTATACTGGAATTAAAATTAAAAAAACATAATACCAAAAGAGGGGAACACTACCATAGCTGATTGGATTTGGAAAAAAATTAGAAAGATATTGCCATAGTTATCCTTAAAAATGATATACCAATTTACAGTCCCACCAACAGTGCATGAGAGCTCCCACCACACCCAGGCATGTCCAAACTGGGTGTTAGCCATCATTTTGTACTTGCTTATACGGTAAGTAAAAATAGTTTCTGCATTTCTTTGAGGTGGATCACTAACAAGCTAAATGTCCACCAGCGGGCAGTGATGAAGTAGATACGGAAAAATTCACACTATGGAATACTCGCTAACAGCTAAAAATTGTATCATGAGGACCTACATGTATTGACTTGGAAAGAGATCCATGATATATTATTATATGAAAAAAGACACCCTAGTGAACAATGAGTTATCACAATTCCTTTTTTAAAAAATTTGGGGGGTGCCTGGGTGGCTCAGTTCGTTGAGCGTCCGACTTTGGCTCAGGTCATGATCTCACGGTCTGTGGGTTCAAGCCCACATTGGGCTCTGTGCTGACGGCTTGGAGCCTGGAGCCCGCTTTGGATTCTGTGTCCCCCCCCCACCCCCACCCCGTTCCTCCCCTGCTTGCACTCTGTCTCTCTCTCAAAAATAAAGATTAAAAAAAAATGTGAGTTTGTTGACACACAATGTTACATTAGTTTCAGGTAAATGACATACTGATTTGACAAGTTAACACATTATGCTATGTCCGCATTACATTGCTATTACAATATCATTGACTGTATTCCTTATGCTGTGCCTTTTATTTCCATGACTTACTCATTTAGTAACTGGAAGCCTGTATCTCCCACTCCCCTTCACCCATTTTGCTCATTCTTCCCCCACCCCCTTCCCTCTGGCAACCATCTCTGTATTTATAGGTCTGATTCTACTTTTATTCGTTTATTGTTGTTGTTGTTGTTTTTTAAGATTCCACTTTTGAGTGAAATCTGGTGGTATTCGTCTTTCTTGGTTTGACTTGTTGCACTTAGCATCATACCCTCCAGGTACTCTCTGTGTTGTCTCAAATGGCACGGTGTCATTCTTTTAATGACTGCTTAAACATCTTCATAATCCACTCATCTATTGTTGGACATCTACATTGCTTCCATATCTTGGCTATTGTAAATAATGCTGTAATAAACATAAGGATGCATATATTGAATTAGTGTTTTTGTTTTCTTTGGGTAAATATCCAATAGTGGAAATACTCCATACTGTTTTCCACCATGGCTCCACTGATTTGCATTCCTACGAACAGTGCACGAGAGTTCCTTTCTCTCCGCATTCTTGCCAATGCTTATATCTTGTATTTTTTATTTTAGTCATTCTGACAGGTGCAAGATGGTATCTCATTGTGGTTTTGATTTGCATTTCTCTGCAAATTGTTAGAGATGTTGAGCATCTTTTCATGCATCTGGTGGCCATCCGTGTGTCTTCTTTGGCAAAATGTCTATTCAGGTCCACTGCCCATTTTTTAAATTGGGTTGTTTTTTTGGTGATGAGTTGTGTAAGTTCTTTACATATTTTGGATATTAACCGCTGGTCGGATAGATCATTTGCAAATATCTTCCACCCTTCAGTAGGTTACCTTTTTGTTTTCTTGGTGGTTTCCTTTGCTGTGTGCAAAAGCCTTTTCTTTTGATGTAGTCCTGATGTTCTCCCCCCCGCTTTTTTTTTTTTTTTTTTTTTTTGCTTTTGTTCCCCTTGCCTTAGGAGACCTAGGAGACGTATCTAGAAAAATCTTGCTACGACTGATGTCAGACAGATTACTGCCTGTGTTCTAGGATTTTTATGGCTTCGGGTCTCACATTTAGGTCTTTAATCCATTTTGAGTTTATTTTTGTGTGTAGTGTTAAAGGGTGGTCCAGTTTCATTCTTTTGGTTGCAGCTGTCCAGTTTTCCCAGCACCATTCATTGAAGAGACTGTTTTTCCCCATTGTATATTCTTGCTTTCTGTGTCATAGATTGACCATATAATTACGGGTTTATTTCTGGGCTCTGTGTTCTGTTCCATTGGTCTATGTCTCTCTTTCTTTTTTTTGAATGCCAGCACCATACTGTTTTGATTACTACAGCCTTCTAGTGTATATTAAAATCTGAATTCTGATACCTCCAGCTTTGTTTTTCTTTCTTAAGATGGCTTTGGCTATTTGAGGTCTTTTGTGGCTTCATACGTATTTTGGTGTTTTTTCTTCTAGTTTTGTGAAAAATGCTGTTGGTATATTGTTCAGGGATTACACTGAATCTGTAGATGGCTTTGGGAAATATGGATGTTTTAACAATATTAATTTTTCCAGTCCATAAGCACGGAATACCTGTTTTCTGTCATCAATGTCTTATAGTCAATCCAATGTCAATTCAATGTCAATTGAATGTCAATTCAATGTCAATGTCAATTTCTTTCATCAATGTCTTATAGTTCAGAGTATAAGTCTCACCTCTTTGATTAAGTTTATTTCTAGGTATTTTATTATTCTCGGTGCAGTTGAAAATGGGAGTGTTTTTAAAATTTTTCTTTCTGCTGCTTCATTATTAGTGTATATAAATGCTACGAATTTCTGCTACTAATTTTGCATCCTGCAACTTTCCGGAATGCACTCACTACTTCCAGTAGTGTTTTGGTAGTCTTAAGGATTTTCTAAAAATTTTTTTTTCAACGTTTATTTATTTTTGCGACAGAGAGAGACAGAGCATGAACAGGGGAGGGGCAGAGAGAGAGGGAGACACAGAATCGGAAACAGGCTCCAGGCTCTGAGCCATCAGCCCAGAGCCTGACGCGGGGCTCGAACTCACGGACCGCGAGATCGTGACCTGGCTGAAGTCGGACGCTTAACCGACTGCGCCACCCAGGCGCCCCAAGGATTTTCTATGTATAGTATCATGTCATCCGGAAATATTGACAGTTTAACTTCTTTACCAACGTGGACACTTCTTATTTCTTTTTCTTATCTGATTGCTATGGCTAGGACTTCCAGTACTACATTGAATAAACGTGGTGAGAGTGGACATCCTTGTCTTATTCCTGATCTTAGGGTAAAAGCTTTCAGTTTTCACCATGGAGTATAATGTTGGTTGTGGATTTTCATGTCTGGCCTTTATTATGTTGAGGTATGTTCTCTCTACCCCCACTTTCTTGACACAATTCCTTTTTTTTTTTTTAATTTTTTTTAATTTTTTTTTAACTTTTTTTTATTTATTTTTGAGACAGAGAGAGACAGAGCATGAACGTGGGAGGGACAGAGAGAGGGAGACACAGAATCAGAAGCAGGCTCCAGGATCTGAGCCATCAACCCAGAGCCCGACGTGGGGCTTGAACTCACGGACGGTGAGATCGTGACCTGAGCTGAAGTCGGACGCTCAACCGACTGAGCCACCCAGGCGCCCCAACACAATTCCTTTTTTTAATGTTTTTATTTTTTGTTTTTGAGAGAGAGAGAGCGAGAGACAGAGCATGAGTGGGGGAGGGACAGAAAGAGTGAGACACAGAATCTGAAGCAGGCTCCAGGCTCTGAGCTGTCAGCGCAGAGCCCGACGTGGGGCTCAAACCCACAAATTGTGGGATCGTGACCTGAGACGAAGTCAGATGCTTAACTAACTGAGCCACCCATGTGCCCCAAAACAATTCCTTTTTCTTTTTTTTTTTTTTTCAATGATTTTTGGGACAGAGAGAGACAGAGCATGAACGGGGGAGGGGCAGAGAGAGAGGGAGACACAGAATCGGAAGCAGGCTCCAGGCTCTGAGCCATCGGCCCAGAGCCTGATGCGGGGCTCGAACTCACGGACCGCGAGATCGTGAGATCGTGACCTGGCTGAAGTCGGACGCTTAACCGACTGCGCCACCCAGGCGCCCCAACAATTCCTTTTTCTAAAGGAGAAAAACTGTGTGTTTTCATGTACACACATACACACACACACAGAGTGGTTGATTCTGGGATTAAAAAGGACAGTGGGGAAGATTTTAACATCTTAATTTTATTTAGTTTTATATGCTTTAGTAAAAATATTTAATATTTTACTATTTACTATTTTAACATCAATTTAACAATATTTAATCATCAATTCAATATTATAATTATTAAATACTATTTAATGTATTAATTTAACATTTAATAATTTAATAAAATATTATTTATTTAACAAAGTGGACAGGGAGATATTTGAAGCTTCATCCCATCTTAGTATGCCCATACACAAACATCTTGGGATAAAACCTATTTTGTCAAGGAAAATTATATGTTCAGCACACTGTTGCATTTTATTTGCTAGTTATGCATTGGTATAGTTTGGGGTACAGATTGTTTTTAATGTTTATTTATTTTTGACAGAGAGAGAGAGAGAGAGGGAGAGAGAGAGAGAGACAGTGCAAGTGGGGGAGGGGCAGAGAGAGAGGGAGACACAGAATCTGAAACAGGCTCCAGGCTCTGAGCTGTCAGCACAGAGCCCGACACGGGGCTCGAACCCACGAACCGCGAGATCATGACCTGAGCCAAAGTTGGACGCTTAACTGACTGAGCCACCCAGGCACCCCACGTACAGACTTTTAATTGTTAGGTCAGACTAGACAATGACTTTCATGACTCAGTTATTCCTTTCGTAAAATGGGGATAATGCTTTCAGTGTATCTGTGAGGTATTGGAGGGAGTGAAAAGCCCACGTGAAAGAGAGATAATAGATTTGCTCACATGTGAAGACATCCTTGTTACTTCTAGGTATTAGGCGCCTTGGAAGTCTTGACCGTCATGCAGCATGTCAGAATGAATCTCTTATCCCTGTCAAGTGTCTTTTAGAACTGCTGCTATCGTTAAAAAACATTTTAGGAACTCTTGTTCAGGAAATGCCTTTTTTGGTCACATTGTGATATATTTAGGCTGTATATTTTGATGCAGTTTTGAGTTTGGAAAATGTCCAAAGATCATTTGGCATCAAATTTGATAAATAATTAATAAGATAGAGGTCAAACTTTGTGATGCAGTTTTCGTTTAAAAATAGAGATCGGTGGGGCACCTGGTGGCTCAGTCGGTTAAGCGTCCAACTCTTGGTTTCAGCTCAGGTCATGATCTCACGGTCCATGGGACTGAACCCCATGTCTGGCTCTGTGCTGACAGTGCTGAGCCTGCTTGGGATTCTCTCTCTCCCTCTCTCTTTGCCCCTCCCTCGCTTGTGCTCTCTCTCAAGATAAATAAACATTTTAAAAAATAGAGATTTGTTACTATAAATTTATAAGGCCTATTTTGTGTGAATCATAAATGAGGTAGAAAGCACCTTCCCACAGGGAAGTCACAAAATGTGTGGAACATTGGGATCACATATGTTCCCTCCAAAATATGCATATCTAGAGCTTAGTACACACTTGTACACAAATACCAGTATATTTCGTAAAAACTTGTTGTGTTGAATATGTCATAATTTCTAGCGTTATAGAGGATTTTTGCCCACATGACGGCATACCCATTGGACAGCAAAGACCTCAGATGGGTTTAACTTTCATGCATAACGAATTACTATTTTTCATGGAACACTCTGACTTGCTTTTGTTTTCTTTTTTTGAAAAACCAGATGATGAGAAAATTCAAAAAGAAAGACGCCCCGTAGACATGATCAAGTGCTCGAAGAAAAAGTCCTGGCAAATCCCTATGTCACCTGACCAGTTCCTACTGACCGTTAATGCCCTGCAGCAGGCCCATAATTCGGGGGCATTTGCCTATCCCCGTAGGCCGCAAACCCAAGTCATCGATGCCCAGGGACCTTCAATTCCACACCCAAGGAAGGTCTTGAGTTTCAAAGGAAAATCAATCCAACACGCCGTTGATAGGTTGAGGCGCAGCGAGCCTCCCGTAGATGTGAAACAAACCAACATTCCCCTGGAGATCCAGAAACTGCAGCCCAACCTGAAGAACTCTTTGCACAGTCCCCGAGTCCAGTCCACCATACCCCAGCCCGTGATAATCCACCCCCGACTCACCGGCAGCTGCAAGGGTGAAGACCAAGTGACCAGCTCCATCGACGGGACCGTGCGCGCCTTCAGCCCATTAACCAGCACGCAGGTCATTAAACCGAACCGCATGCTGGCTCCACCAGCGGGCATGACAACCAAATCTATCAAGAGAGAACGACCTCACTTCTGTACGACCCTTGACCCCTTTAGAGCGAACACTCAGTTCATGTTGTTGACTGTAAGGGAGGAGAAAGAGTGTAGGGAGGCCAAGACGAAGGACTATCAGGCCAGGAAGCCCACTAAAGTGCTCGATCCAGAAAAAGCCAGCAAATCTGCATGGATCAGGAAGATCCAAGGCCTGCCTATAGATAATTTCCTGAAGCAAGGGAAAATAGCGGCTCCTGAACTTGGACAAAACATGTTTATCTGAACCAGCCTTGGGGCATGAACATCTTACAATAAACAGAAAACCAAGTGGATGTCGGGGTTTGGCCACTTGTTTTGTTTGCTTGTTTGTTTGTTTTGGACTGGCCCTTGGCAATGTGGGGAGTCCGAATTATCTTCCTAGAAGCCAAAGAATTGATATAATCAAAGTAAGAAAAGAGGGGGAGCTGGGAGCTGGGAGCGATTGGCATCTGTGTTCCCACTGAAAACCACCGAAACTTATGAAAGCCCAACTTCACTGGTGGGAGATGGGAAAGTGATCATTGGAAATTGAATACCACTCATCATTACCAGTTTAGGGCTACCATTCTGATCGCACATGAATGATGGGATTGTGTTAGAATAATGCATTGGAATTCTCGGGTATTTTTGCACGGAAGCCTGATGAAGTTCAATGAGCTCAGTTAAGCATCTAAAAGGAGATACCCTCAATGGGGTTGACCTATTGCATTGGAGAACGTTATGCGTTCTTTTCCTTCTCAGGGCTCTTATGGAAGAGAATTGGGCATAGACATCTTTTCTTCGAAGAGGGACACTAATATCAAGTGTGTGGATGTTTCTACTTAGACCTTCCAAGATGGTGTCGGGGACCAGGCAGGTAAAAGAGGGCGGCACACTACTGGAGCGATTGGAGAGCTCAAGCCTCCTACTCCGTGGCTCAGCATGACCACAGGATGGTGTGAGATAGTAGAAAATATATATTGGTCTCTGCCCCCAGTTCCTGGCACAGAGCTCCTGAAACCCTTATAAATTCCTAAGTGATATGAACACCAGGAACATCTCTTCTTTTTAACCAGGCGACTCAGAGTGGGCTCCTGGATGGGTCCTCGATGGAGGCTGGTCGGTCACCAGAAAGCTTGGGAATTTTAGCCCCACCCCACATCTCTCCAGAGAGGAGAGAGGGGCTGGAAGTGGAGTTAATGACCCATCATGCCTACGGTGATGAAACCTCCGTAAAAATCTCAACAGTATGGGGTTCAGAGTGCTTCCAGATTGGTGCACACATCCATGCACTGGGAGGGTGATGCACCCCAACTCCATGGACCCTCCCAGGCCTTGCCTATATGTGTCTCTTTGTCCGGTTGTTCATCTGTATCTTTTAATAAGCGGGCACATGTAAGTGTTTCCTCGAGTTCTGTGAACTCCTCTAGCAAATTACTTGAACTCAAGAGGGAGGGTCATCGGAACCTCAAATCTATAGTCGGTTGGTCAGGAGCGCAGTGATAAACTGGGTTTCCAACTGGCGTGTGAAGAATGAGTGTGTGAGAGACAGAAAGAGGGAGGGAGAGCTGGCACGCACGAGAGTCTTCTGGGACTGAGCCCATAACGTGTGGGATCTGGCTCTATCTCTCTAAAATGTCAGAACTGGGGGCGCCTGGGTGGCGCAGTCGGTTAAGCGTCCGACTTCAGCCAGGTCACGATCTCGCACTCCGTGAGTTCGAGCCGCGCGTCAGGCTCTGGGCTGATGGCTTGGAGCCTGGAGCCTGTTTCCGATTCTGTGTCTCCCTCTCTCTCTGCCCCTCCCCTGTTCATGCTCTGTGTCTCTCTGTCCCAAAAATAAATAAACGTTGAAAAAAAAAATTAAAATGTCAGAATTGAATTGAATTGTAGGACACCCAGCGGCTGTCACTGAGAACTGCTTGGTGTGGGGCAGGAACTCCCACACATCTGGTGACCAGAAGTGAAGTGTTTTATGTGAGGAGTAAAAGAGACAGCAGAGAAGTACAGTAGGGAAGAAGTGGGCTTTTCCCTGCACAGCAGAGAGACTGAACTGAGACTTTCCTATACAGGTGGTAATGAATTCAAGTAGAATGCAAACCAAAAACAACACAAAACTCCACAACCCACACACTGGATGGGGCTCCAAACACATGGCATGGGCAGGCTAGAGGCCCAGGCCACCTCTTCAGGGCCTTCGCTTTTCACCTCCAAGTGCGGGACCGTAATTCTTTGCCAAGGTTTCTCTCCCTTAAGAATTTATTTTTTTCATTATTAGGATATTAAGTTTATTTATTTATTAAAAAAGTTTTTTTTTGGGGGGGGGGGCCCTGGGTGGCTCAGTCCATTAAGCATCTGACTTCAGCTAGGGTCATGATCTTGCGGCTGGTGAGTTCGAGTCCCCCATCAGGATCTGAGCTGACAGCGTGCAGCCTGGAGCCTGCTTGGGATTCTGTGTCTCCCCCTCTCTCTGCCTCTAACCCACTCGCATTCTGTCTCTGATTAAAAACATCTTTTTTTAATCATTTATCTTTGAGAAAGAGAGACAGAGTGTGAGTGGGGGAGGAACAGAGAGAGAGGAGACACAGAATCCAAAGAAGGCTCCAGGTTCTGAGCTGTCAGCACAGAGCCTGACTCCGGGCTGGCATCACGAACTGAGAGTTCATAACCTGAGCGGAAGTCGGACGCTTAACCCAGGAGCCCCTAGGATATTAAGTTTAAAGTAGCACCGGCAAATAGCAATGTAAAAATTGTGATTTCAGCGTAAAGGATCCCCTGGATGAAGGAAATGTGCTAATACACATTATGAGTGTTCCAGTAGCACACTGATGTAGGTCAGGCAGATAGGATATTCTTATAATCACACCGTTACAGTCACAGTTTCAAAGATGATGTAAAAGTCTCTGAATTTCAGATCCTTCATGGAGCAAAATGACATCACCGGAGATTAAATTTAGAACAGTATTAAGAATTACACTTACTATTTACTAAGCACACTTAACCCTGTTCGGATACCATCATCATCCTCACTTTACAAAACTGAGGAAAGACGTATATAAGGTTATTGGGTAGCTAGTACCCGGAGAAGTCGGGACTCAAACACACGCTCTCACCCGCTTTATTCCTTATTGTTTGCAGGCGTCGATTTTCCTCCCACAATAAAACTCGAGTCCCCCGCCCGGTTCCTTCTAAATAGCGTCCCAGACATTTGCCGCGCCCCCGACGCCCCGCCCACACGCTCGCCTCTCCCCCCCCCCCCCCCATGCCCCGCCCCCGACGCACCGTCCCCCGCACTCGCCCCGCCCCCGGATCTCTCGCCTCGCCTCGCGTCCCTCCCCGAGACCGCCCCGCCCCCGGGCGCCGCGCCCACACGCTCGTCCCGCCCCGGAAGCCACGCCTCCTCAGTTCCTCCTCCCGCAAAGCACCTGGAAGCGGAAGCGGGGACGGGCTGAGCTTGTGCTTTGCTCCTCCCCTCCTGTGGGGACCTGGTCGCGTCAGTGGCCGCGCTGACGTGGCTCCCGGAAGTGGGCCTGGCGCAGGGCGGTCATGTTGCAGCAGGTGAGGGGCCGCGGGCGCGTCGTGAGGGTGGGTGTGGTTGGGCGCCGGGCTTGCTGGGTCCCGGGGGGGCGCGAGTCTGGCGTCCCGGGGCCGTTGTGCCCGCGCCCCCGCTGGCTGACCGAACCCCGGGGTTGGGGAGCCGGAGGGAGCGTGGCTGGGGCCCCGAGGCCTCGGTGGGCGGTGGGGGTGCCCCGGCTGAGCCTCGGAGGGACGGCTGCGGGGTGTGCAGAAGCGCATCGCCAGCAGAGGTGGGGCGCCGGATCGCACGGGTGCCGGTGCCGTGCTGAGGAAACGCCCTCCGTGTGAAGTTGCGGGTGGTCTGGCTTTCCCCAACCTTTCGTGGACTTTCGGGGGTGCAGTGCGATCCTGCAGGAGTGGGAGACACCGCCAGGCCCTTGCAGTCAAGTGCTTGTTGCCAAAGTAACACTAATGGTGATTGTTGATCACCTCGATGGTCACGGCTGTGCCCTTAGAGTTAATTACAGTTTGCAGGTCTAGACCAGAGATGAGGAAGAAGAATCATCTCTTCCTAGGTTAAACAAAACAAAACAAAACAAAACAAAACTTTTTGCTGTTTATCGTGCACTTTCACTTGAGTAGCCATAGCTTTTTTTTTTTTTTTTTTTTTTTCCCATTGAGGGATTACTATGGCCCAGGCACCGTTTTAGGCCCTAGGATAGGGCTGTGAACGGCACACATTTCTTACCCTGAAATGTGTGAGTTGTAGGGTGCTGGGGGGTGGGGGCTTGTCGATGGGTTGGGGTGGGGAGACGTAACTAGTTACATATGAGGATGTTTCCAGGTAATGACAGCAAAGACAAAGTGACGTATATAGCAAGTATCTGGGAATAGGGCAGCCTTAGAATTTATGGTCAGTAAAGACCACTCTAAGGAGGTTGCTTGAGTAGACAAGATCCAATGATGGTTCGATTCTGCTTTCTGAACCTGCATCCAGGCTGAAGGAAGCTGGAGAAAAACACACAGCCGTAAGGACCGTTCCCAGGTCCAGTTTGTGACCATGAACCTCAAGCGGGGCCCTTAAGGCTGCCAGGCACTCATCCCCACGTTCCCACAGGCTCCTCCCTCTCCCACCCTCCCGGGCCACTACTGAGGTTCCTCTTTCCTCAGACCTTCAGCCTTCCTTCCCTCCCTCTGCGTCCACCGAGAAAGTAGAAGCCATCCGAAGAGAATTTCACACCACCAGCCATATGCATCTTTGCCCGGGATCTCCCATATACTCTGCCTTTCTTTTCCTGTTCATTCTCCATCCTTAGGCCATCCTGCCTACTCGTGCACTGGTTTCCGTGCCTCTGGCCTGCTGGAAGGTGGTGCTCCAGCAATTCTCTCTTTGCTTTCCTCCATCATCACTGTTTTCTTTCCGTTTTTAAAAAAAATTTTTTTTAACGTTTATTTATTTTTGAGACAGAGACAGAGCATGAACGGGGGAGGGGCAGAGAGAGAGGGAGACACAGAATCAGAAGCAGGCTCCAGGCTCTGAGCCATCAGCCCAGAGCCCGACGCGGGGCTCGAACTCACGGACCGTGAGATCGTGACCTGAGCTGAAGTCGGACGCGCAACCGACTGAGCCACCCAGGCGCCCCTCTTTCCGTTTTTAAAAGCTTGTTTTTTAAAAATTTATTTATTTTGAGAGCGAGCGCAGGTGCAAGCTGGGGAAAGGGCAGAGAGGGAGAGAGAATCCCAAGCAGGCTCTGTGCGGTCAGCGCAGAGCCCTGAAGGGGGGCTTGATCCTGTGAACCTTGAGATCGTGACCTGGGCCAAAATCAAGAGTCGGAGGCCCAACCGGTTGAGCCACCCAGGCGCCACCAAAGCTTAAGTTAACATATAAACATGCTTTAATTTCTCCTGCCTTAAAAAATAAAAACTTCACTCTAAACGCCCTTTGAGGTATCACCCCATTCTTAGTTCCTTAAGATTTATTTGTACTTGTCTCTTACTTTTTCTGTTGTCTCTTGTGTCCGTTCTAGTCTGGTTTTCTCCCTCTTCCGTCTGCCATCCTGAAACTGCTCTTAGTGAGGTCACTGATGACCGGTTAGAAATACAGTGGTCTTGGGGCCACTAAGTGGGTTAAGAATCCGACTTCGGCTCTGGTCATGACCTCATGGCTCGTGGGTTGGAGCCGCACATCGGGCTCTGTGCTGACAGCTCAGAGCCCGGAGCCTGCTTTGGGTTCTGTGTCGCCCTCTCTCTCCGCTCCTACCCCATTTGCACTCTCTCAAAAAAGAAACATTAAAAAAAAAAAAAAAGAAAGAAATACAGTAGTCTCTGTGGTTTTCATCCTCCTTGTGAGCAGCATTTGATACGGTTGATCTGACCCTCCTCCTGGAAGCACTTTCTTCCCCTGACTTCCCGGACACCACCCCCCTGGTTCAGCTCCTAGGCCTTAGCACATCCTCTCCAGCCCCCACTGCTTACTCCTTCTCCTCTTTCTGACCCCTAAATATTGGGAGTGCCCAAGCGTCTGTCTTTGGTGCTTTCATTTTTAGCTGCTCGGGACAAAAACTTTGGAATCTTCCTTAACCCCTTTTCTCTTACCCCCACGTTCAGCCCGTCAGCAAATCCCGTCATTTCCACTCTAAAACGTATTTGGAATCTGGATGTTTTTCGCCACCTCCACTGCCTCCTCCGGAGACCAAGCGATTGCTTCTTGGCACAAAGCTTCACAGCTTTGTGCCTTTGTCTTTCCCCTCCTTCTCCCAGCTTCTCCATACAGTGGCCAGAATTTTCATTTAACACCTAAATCGGAACATTCTAGAAGATGCTAGTGGTTCCCCTTCTCAGTTTTTTTAAAAAGTCTTAGTATCAGCATCTTCAGGTTAAAGGTCCAAAACCAAACTCTTTTTCTTTTTTAAATCTTTTAATGTTTATTTATTTATTTGGGGAGAGACAGAATGTAAGCAGGCAAGAGGCAGAGAGAGAGGGAGACACAGAATCGGAAGCAGGCTCCAGGCTCCGAGTTGTCAGCACAGAACCCGATGTGGGGCTCGAACTCACTGACCGGGAGATCATGACCTGAGCCGAGGTTCGAAGCTGAACCGACTGAGCCACCCAGGCGCCCCAAACTTAGTGTCTTAATAGAAATTTATCTTATAGTTCCAGGTCAGAAGTCAAAAACGAGTCAAGGGCTAAGGAGGCACCAGGATACTCTTCCCCTCTCAAACTCCTTAATTCAAAAATCTGTTTGCAAAAATCTGTTTGCTAAAAAGTTACGTATTTACAGATTCCAAGCATTAGCACCAGGAAGTCTGGCCCAGGACCGAGAGGAGGCATTATCAGTCCACCACAGTTCAAGAAGGGGGTGCGGCCCTAGATAAGGTCTTAGAGGTGGGCGGGGCCAGGTGGTGATGGTTCTGATGGGTAGTCCATTTTTATGAAGTCAAAGTAGGGAGATGATATGTATGAGAGGTCACCCCATCTGCTGGATATAGATTGGATTGTTGGGATCAAGGAGAAGTGTCGGCTTTTCAGACCCTAGCATCATACTGTGGATCTCAGTCTTGGCTGTACATTATTGTCATCTGAGGGGCTTTAAAAAAATCCAGATGCCCAGACCACACCCCAGACCACTTTGGGGTGGGGATCAGGTATCAGGGTTTCTTTTTCTTTTTTCTTTTCTTTTCTTTTCTTTTCTTTTCTTTTCTTTTCTTTTCTTTTCTTTTCTTTTCTTTTCTTTTCTCTCTTCTCTTCTCTTTTCTCTTTTCTCTTCTCTTCCCTTTTCCTTCCTTCCTTCCTTCCTTCCTTCCTTCCTTCCTTCCTTCCTTCCTTCCTTCCATCTTTCTGTCTGCCTTTCTTTGTGTCTTTCTGTCTTGTACCCAAGGCAGTTTCAACCTGTGAGCCAAGGTTGAGAACCACTGGTCTCAGATCTGAGTCTGTTTTCCTCTTAAAACCTTAGCTCCCATTCTGCTTCTCTCACTGTTCTCTTACTCCGTGGACCCCTACATAGACCTTGTGCGTTTCCACTCTCTGCCTTTGAAAATATACCTAGTCAAGGGACTGGAGTGAGCAGGAGGCCTTGCTCTGTCGGCACCCAGCACATAAGCTCTCCTCCGGAGCCCTTTGGTAGGAAAGATTCGCTTCCTCCTCTGTGCTCCCGTTTGCACTCCCGTTTCTCCTGGCTCCGATCACAGTCTGCAGTTGCCTCCTTTGTTCATCCGCTCCCGCCTTCAAGAAATATTGTGCCACCTGGCCGGGTGCTATGCGGTACACCGGTACTTATTACAACACAGTGGCAGTCCTTGCTCCCAGGAGCTTAGTGTCTAGATGGAGGTGGTCCTTGGAGAGCTGTAGTAAGATTGTCGGGCAGGCGGGGATTGGAAATGGGAAGCCTGGGGATTTCAGGGCAAGTTTCTCAGCTCTTTCGGTATTGTAGCTGAAATTTCCCAGGTGGATTTGGTGTTGCCTGAGGGCTTGCTGTGTAGGGGATGGAGAAGGGAAGAGCTTTCTGGGTGGAGAAAAGATGTGAAAGGCAGGCAGATGGGAGCCCCTGGTGTTTTCTGAGAACACGTAGCGGCAGAGGCAGAACGGTATCGCGCTGCCCAGTGGGAGGGAGCTTCCTAAGGGAAGGAGGGGATCGGGTGGAGGAGGTGAGTTTTACCTTCTACCCGGAGGAGCACCGCTGAGAACGATTTGCGAGGGGAAGGACCCGGTGTGACTGTCCTGTGAGGAAGATTGCCCTGTGGGTGATGAGGGGCTGGAGTCCGGCAGGGAGGAGATGAAGGCAGGTGGGTGGTGGGTGGCTGGCGCCAGGCAAGGGGTGAGAGCAGGTTCGTCGTGGTTGCGGCTGAGGCTGGGCTGAGGCCCCAGCGGGTCGAGGTGTGAGCCACCCTGAGGGTCCGAGGCCGAGAGAGGGAGAAAGGCTGTGCGTCGAGGGCGGAAGACAGAAGGGGAGGTCCCGGCTCAGGGTTTTTGAAACCTCTTTCCAGCAACAAATGACCCCTGAAGAAGTTCATATGCTGACCGGAGAGGTCCCAGAGGAAGACCTAAGATACAAGAGAGTGTAAATAAAGGGGAAACTGATGGAGGAGGCAGGAAAGGAAGAGATTCCGAGCCCCATGGCTGGTTTCACGTTGGATAAACAGAGACTAGTGAGAAGGGGTCGGGGAAACAGGGGTGCAGGCAGATGATTTCGTGAAGGAGCCAAAAGCATGGAGTTTGTCCCCAGGGGTCCCTGCTGGTGACGGAGCCCCTGAGTGCAGCCGCAGCCATGGGAAGTTTAGAGGAGCGTCGTTGGCCCCCCATGGTTTGTCCCAGGGCTCAGCAGCGGGGTAGCGATGGCTCCGATGGCTCGTTGCCAGCTGACGGGGGTGCCCTTTCGCTAGGTTGTGAATTCCCGATGTCCGGGACTGTGTCTGTCTTCTGCTTTCCATTTTGGCGTGGTGCCTTCTATGTAGGAGACACGCAAGTACTGAGTTTCCTCTTGCTTCACGGATATTTAATTTTCCTGCTAGGACAGTAATGATGACACCGAGGATGTCTCCCTGTTTGATGCGGAAGAGGAGACCACTAACAGACCAAAAAAATCCAAAATCAGGTAAGAGGGTGAGTCGTCGGAGTTGGGTTCTGTGTGTCGACGGGTGCTGGCCGATGGCATTCAAGGCAGAGCGGTTGTCACGAACTTGTGCGCAACGGCCACCTGGCAGTTTGAGCTTTGGTCTGGGGCACAGACGACAGTTCAGATTTGCTGTGGGAGTTAACTGGCCCGTGGAGTCTACTCAGTGCCGCGTCTTCACGTCTGCGAAGCCGATTTTGTGAACCCTCGTGTGTTTACTTCCACCACTTGTTTACCAAGAGTGCATCGTTTCTTTAGACCCTGTGCGTGTTGCATTCGGATTGATTGTGCAGATTTCAGAATCAGATCTTTTGTCGATAACACGGACACGTCAAGCCAAACAGACTTAGATTCCAAATTCAGGTCCCTGTCAAGAGATTGGCTTACTGCGGTTGACTCCCACCTGACCTTTGAGAAGATGATGCTGAGTGAGAGACGGCAGTCACAAAAGACCACTTTATGCTTTCATTTATACGAAATGCCCAGAATAGGCAAATCTGTAGAGACGATCATACGTTAGCGGTTGTCTGTGGCTGGCGAGAGGGGTGGGGTTGGGGCGGATGAGGAGGGACTGCCCGTGGGTCCCGAGTTTTTGGGGTAATGAGAAAGTTCCAAAGGTGATTGCGCAGTTTGTGAATATACCAAAAAACTGTCGGGGCCTACATTTTAAATAGACGAATTGTAGGGTATATGGATTATACCTCAATAAAGCTGTTAAAACCAAAAGTCTGCCTGAGAGCTACTTTGCCTTAAAGCCAGAAGTGATTTCTGAAGGCCTAGGAGTTCTGTTTTATTTTTATTTATTTTAATTTCTAAGTAATTTCTGTGCCCCGCATGGGGCTTGAACTCAGGACCCCGAGGTCAAGAGTCTCGTGGTCTACTGACTCTGCCAGCCGGTCACCCTGGAATTAGTTTTTTTTTTTTTTTTTTTTCAACATTTATTTATTTTTGGGACAGAGAGAGACAGAGCATGAACGGGGGAGGGGCAGAGAGAGAGGGAGACACAGAATCGGAAACAGGCTCCAGGCTCTGAGCCATCAGCCCAGAGCCTGACGCGGGGCTCGAACTCCCGGACCGCGAGATCATGACCTGGCTGAAGTCGGACGCTTAACCGACTGCGCCACCCAGGCGCCCCTGGAATTAGTTTTTTATGTGACAGTAATTTCTTTTTTAATTAAAAAAATTTTTTTTTAATGTTTATTTATTTTTGAGAGAGAGAGAGAGCGCGCGCTCGCGCGTGTGCGCGCGGGGGAGGGGCAGAGAGAAAGGGAGACACAGAATCCGAGGCAGGCTCTAGGCTCCGAGCTGTCAGCACAGAGCCTGACGCAGGGCTCAAACTCATGGACCATGAGATCATGACCTGAGCTGAAGTTGGATGCCCAATAGACTGAGCCATCCAGGTGCCCCATCTTCTTAAATTTTTTTTAACGTTTATTTATTTTTGAGAGACAGAGAAAGAGCACGATCAGGGGAGGGGCAGAGAGAGAGAGGGAGACACAGAATCTGAAGCAGGCTCCAGGCTCTGAGCTGTTAGCACAGTGTCCGATGAAGGGCTCAAACCCACAAACCATGAGATCATGACCTGAGCCGAAGTTGGATGCCCAATAGACTGAGCCATCCAGGTGCCCCATCTTCTTAAATTTTTTTTAACGTTTATTTATTTTTGAGAGACAGAGAAAGAGCACGATCAGGGGAGGGGCAGAGAGAGAGAGGGAGACACAGAATCCGAAGCAGGCTCCGGGCTCCGAGCTGTCAGCACGGAACCCGGCGCGGGGCTCGAACCCACGAACCGTGAGATCATGACCTGAGCTGAAGTCGGACGCTCAACCGCCTGAGCCACCCAGGCGCCCCATATGAGAAAATAGTTTTTAATCCTGAGAATATAGTTTCCTGAATTCTCCAAGCTTGGCAGAGTGGCTCAAATATTTTGTGAAAGTTCAAGTCCTATTTGCATACGGTATTTTCTGTGGCAGCAGGGCCTGGTCAGATAATGTAAAAATAGAGGAGGCCATTTGCTTTTCCTCAGAATCATCTCTTGTTTTGGCCAAACCCTGGCTGGTGGATGCTGTGGCGGAAGGCGTCGTTCATCTGTGTCCGCAGCCCCTGTGCTGAAGCGTAATTGCCTTTCTTTCACTGTGTTTTGATTTTCAGACACCCGGTGGCGTCATTTTTCCATTTGTTCTTTCGAGTCAGTGCCATCGTCGTCTATCTCCTCTGTGAGTTGTTCAGCAGCAGCTTTATTGCCTGTATGGTGACAATTATCTTGTTGTTGTCATGTGACTTTTGGGCAGTCAAGGTAGGTCTGATTGTTTTCTCATTTTAACGTTGTATTTGATGTGATGAGACTGAACGATGTATGAACCGTGGGGGGAGAATGACCCTTAGCATCTTGGATTTGTCTTCATTTATATCTTTCTGTCACCGCAGGCATCCCGTGTGTTAAGGTCTATCATCAGATCACATGTAGGTTATTACACTACTACTGATTTATCTGTGCCTTATGTCAGCCTCCATCAGCTTTAAAATTAAACAAAGAAGCAAAATGTGATAGCAGCCACAGGTCCTGTATACTGTTTCTAATTCATATCACTTGTTTTGCTTCAGGGTGTGCTGTGTACGATATCTAGATAAGAGCCCAGGAGAGAGCATGCACCCATTCTTGAGGAGCGTGCCCGCCATTCACAAAGGCCCCTATGCGTGTCCCAGGGCTGTGTTTCTCCACCAGGACCAGTTTTGTTCCCCAGAGGACGACTGTCCATGTCTGAAGACAGTTTTGGTTGTCACAGCTGGGGTTGGGGGAGGTGTTTTGCTGACATCCAGTGGGTAGAGGCCGTGGATGCTGCTAACGTCCTAAGGTGCACAGGATAGCCCCCTACAATGAAGAATTTTCTGACCCCAGATGTCAGTAGTGCAGAGGTTGAGAAACCCTGCTAGAAGGGAAAAGAGGGAGTAAGAAACGGTTTTAAACTCAGAGGCAACTGTAAGTAGAGGGATGGGTGGGTAGATAGACACCTAGATAGACGGACGCGTGATAAGGTAACTCTAGTAAAATATTAAATACAGACTCTAGTGGTAGGCATTTGGGTGCTCACTATAAAATTTGACTTTGCTGTGTGTTTGGAAATTTTCATAGTCAAATGGTGGGGGAAAAAAAATCAAAGGCTTAAAAAAAAAAAAAAAAAAAAAAAGCTAATTTTGGAATTTCCGAGACGTGTGTATTGATTCAGAGACCAGTAAGATGTTACAAGTCTATTCCCAGCCACCAACCCAACCATTTTTTTAGACCTTTCAGTTCTCCCACCAGAAATGGCTGGCTCGGTGGTCGCCAGCTTCCATAGGCCACAAAATGCTGAGAATGGGGATTATAAAGATCTCTCTTTTTCTTTTTAAAGTTTCTTTATTAATTTTGAGAGAGACAGAAGGAGTGCGCTCCAGTTGGGGAGGGGCAGAGAGCGAGGGAGAGAGAGGATCTCTGAGTTGAAATCGAGTCAGAGGGTGAACCAACTGAGCTACCCAGGCATCCCCATAAAGGTCTCTTTTATTTAGGCTTTTTTTTTTTTTTTTTTTTACTGTCTTTGGCTTGTATTTCTTTGAATTTCTTCTGTTGCTTTACGCTCTGCACTGTTTACTGTATCCTGGTCACAATTTTGTTTTGAGGCATGTTTCTTTTTGTTGTTCATGTAATGTCTGTTTAGCCTGATAGAACGACAGCCTTTGGTCAGTTCTTCCTGGTCATTTCCAAATTCTTATAATTAAATCCTTCTGGGTTTAGGGTTTTAAAAACCCAGTGCCAAAAAGTGTATTTTCTGATAAAGATTTTGTTTTTCTTCTTCTTTTTTTTTTTTTAAGCAAGGACTTAAAAAATGTCACTCTTTTATCTGTGGCAGAATTACTTTCACAGATTTCCAAACCACTGAGATATAAAGCAAATTAATTTTAACAGTAAATGTAATTTGATTAAACTTTTTTTTTTTAATTTTTTTTTTTTTAACGTTTATTTATTTTTGACACAGAGAGAGACAGAGCATGAACGGGGGAGGGTCAGAGAGAGGAAGACACAGAATCTGAAACAGACACCAGGCTCTGAGCCGTCAGCACAGAGCCCGACGCGGGGCTCGAACTCACGGACCGCGAGATCGTGACCTGAGCCAAAGTCGGACGCTTAACCGACTGAGCCACCCAGGCGCCCCTAAACTCTTTTTTTTTTTTAATGTTTATTTATTTTTGAGAGAGAGACAGAGAGTGTGAGTGGGGAGGTGTGGAGGGAGAGGGAGACACAGAGTCCCAAACAGGCTCCAGGCTCTGAGCCGTCAGCACAGAGCCCGACGCGGGGCTCAGACTCACAAACTGCGAGATCATGACCTGAGCCGAAGTTGGACGCTCAACTGACTGAGCCCCCCAGGAGCCCCTCTTTTTGAAGATGACAGTTTGAAGATTGGGTCAAACATCAAGAGCCCAGCCGAAAGATCTAACTAAAATGGCAACAGTAGAAGAAGTAAAAGGCAGAGATAATATCCGACCAATTTAAACAAGAAGAAACCTGGCAGTATAATCTTATCAGACAAAATAGAGAGTAAGACAGCACTCAAGGGAATAAGAAAGGGCCTCTTATGAATGACAATGAGGACCAGTCACGGAATGGCGTCCCTTCAAACCGGGTGCAGGGAAGAACTATTAGAAGCATTAGGGGAAGATGCGCAAAACGTCGTGACAGGAGTCAAACAAAGTGCTTGCCGTCTCTGGCGGATCACAGCGACACAAAATAAATAAGGTCTGAAAGATCGAAATGAAATGGCAGTTCAGCTTACTAGCGATACCGTGGAACTTTGTACATACAGAGGACCTCTTCCTGTTCAGTCCCTGTGGAACGTTTACAGAAGCTGGTTAAGCATCACAGTGAATGGGGCGCCTGGGTGGCGCAGTCGGTTGAGCGTCCGACTTCAGCCAGGTCATGATCTTGCGGTCCATGAGTTCGAGCCCTGCGTCAGGCTCTGGGCTGATGGCTCAGAGCCTGGAGCCTGTTTCCGATTATGTGTCTCCCTCTCTCTCTGCCCCTCCCCCGTTCATGCTCTGTCTCTCTCTGTCCCAAAAATAAATAAATGTTGAAAAAAAAAATTAAAAAAAAAAAAAAAAAGCATCACAGTGAAGAAAACCCAGATAAATGCCCCAGAGCAGCTCTATTTTCTAGCCCGGTACAATAAAGCTAAGAATTCATTAAAGAGAATGGTTTTCCAAATCAGAATTACAAGTAAAAGCCAACCTGCTGAGATACCTTGGCTTTAAACAGGAAATAAAGACTGTAAATACAGATTATTTATACCCTAATGACAATGATCATCTACACTGAAGCTCTCAGAACATGTCTAATGCTGAACTCGGAGGAAAAACATAGGCAGAAGGGTTTTATCGTTAGAGGTCCAGAAGCTTCCAAAACAATAAGCCAGAGAGAAATTAGGAAAATAATCTAATGATCAAAGCAGAAAAGAACAGGATAATGGGAAAAGAGTTTGAAAATATTCCAAGAGGCGTTGTTTGAAAATCGCCAATAAAAGAGGCCCCCGACTGTCCTCTGTCTTCAGGGGCAGCTCTCCTCTTTCCTTAGTCTTTCAGTGTTAGTGTTTCTACAATGTGAATTTTGGTCTGAAGGCTCTTCTTTTCTTTTTTAAATATTTAAAAAACATTTTTTAAATTTATTTTGAGAGAGAAAATGAGTGAGCATGAGTGGGAGAGGGGCAGAGAGAGAGAGAGAGAGAGAGAGAATCCCAAGCAGGCTCTGCACCGTCCGTGCAGAGCCCGACGTGGGGCTCAGTGTCACAAACCGTGAGATCACAACCTGAGCCAAAATCAAGAGCCGGACGCTTAACTGCGACACCCAAGGCAGCCCTCAAATCACTGTTTTTTTGTTTTTTTTTTAATGTTTACTTATTTTTGAGAGAGAGAGAGTGTGCAAGCGGGGAAGGGGCAGAGATAGAGGAGGGCAGAGGATCTGAAGTGGTCTCCGTGCTGACAGCAGAGAGCCTGACGCAGGGCTCCAACTCAAGAACTGTGAGATCATGACCTGAGCTGAAACCCAAGAGGTGGTCACTCAACCAACTGAGCCTCCCAGGCGCCTCGCAAATCACTGCTTTTTAACTTGAGCGAACCAGATGCATATGAGTTGCCTTATTCCTACTCCATTTCCAGTCAATCACCCCAAGTCCCATAAATTGATTGATTTTACTTTTTTCCCAAGGGCTCTGTGCTACTGATCTTTCTGGAATGTTGCTCTCATTCCCGAATCACCTTAACACCCGGATTCCTAACCTTTTTGTGCCATGGACCCCCTTTCACAGTCTCATGAAGTTGTGAGCTCATTTATTTATTTATATTTATTTATTTATTCATTTAAGTAATCTCTACACCCAGCGTGGGGCTCGAACTCACAACCCTGAAATCAAGAGTCACACGCTCCACGGAGTGAGCCAACCAGGCACCCCTGTGAACGCTTTTCAGTACGTGAGAGAAAATACATTAAGATTTCAGAGGAAGTCACGTACATTGAAATATAATGGAAACGTTAAAAAGGCAAATTTCTGATTTTACAATACATGCTTCTTTTGGAATGTCTAGTTACTTTCAAAGCAGTGGCGAGCATAAAAGCTATACTGTGGTGTCTGCAGGTTTTTATTGGTCCAAGTCACGGGTACTGCTGCTTCTACCGTGGTTTGTTGTCTGCACTCATAATTTAAAGATAAACTAAACTTCAGAAGTTAGTGAACATAAAGATACAACTTTTTCCTCCCCCAAGTTTCACAGAACCCCTGAATCTGTTAGTGGGCACCCCTGATTAAACATCTTCTGCATTGGGGTGCCTGGGCGGCTCAGTCGGTGAGCATCTGACTCTTGGTCTCTGCTCACGTCATGATCTGGTTGTGTGGATTCAAGTCCCCGGTTCGGCTGTGCGCTGACTGTGCGGAGCCTGCTTGGGAGTCTCTCTCTCCCTCTCTCTCTGCCCCCCCCCCCCACTTGCTGCCTCTGTCCGTCTCTCACAGTCAATAAATAAACCTTAAAAAATATTCTCCCGCATTAGGGATTCCTACTTATCCTTTAAATTTTATTCCCAATGTTGATTCCTCAAGGGAGGCCATTTCTGACTCCCAGACTAGATCAGATTTCTGTTTGACTGTTACGGCAACCTACACTCCTCCCCCACCGCCTCTCCCTCGCCCTTCCCTTCCCACGAGTGATGGTGGTGGCGGTACATTCGTGTGCTGGTTGACTGCCTCTCTTCCCCATGACACTTGCAGCTGGGATAGTACCTCATAGTAGGGGCTCAGTAAACATCAGTGGCGTAAATAAACCTTGAGAAAGCTATCAAAGTCATTGGTCCTAATTTGTTACATTAGTAAGAGGAAAAGAGCTTGGTACGTTTGAGGTGCTGAATGAGGATTAGTGCCTATAACCTCTGTCTTAACTTAGTCGATGTGGGCTGCTATAAGAATACCATAGACTGGGTGGCTTATAAACAGTAGGAACTTCTTTTTCCGATTCTAGGGGCTGGAAGTCCAAGATCAGGTTGTCAGGATGGTCAGCTTGTGGTGAGGGCCTTCTTCTGGGTTCTGGACTGCCACTTTCTCATTTTATCTTCACATGGCAGAGCAGAGAGAGGAAGTAAACTCTCCTGACTCTTAAAAGGGTACTGATCCCATTCGCAAACGCTCCATCCTATGACCTCATCGCATCCTGATCGCCCACAAAGGCCCTACCTCCTAATACCATCACATGGGGGTGGGTAAGAGTTTCAACGTATGGGTTTGGTGGGGGCGGGGCACAAACCTTCAGTCCAGAACCACCATTTTTAGAGACGCACAGTTATATGGAGCTGCAGTCAGGATATGTAGGGAAAAGGTAGTCTCAGTAACTAAAGAGCACGGGGCTTAGGAACACATTAGGGAATTAGAGGGCACAAGTTCATGAGCAAAAAAGAGAAGGGTAATTTTTTTTTTTTAATGCTTATTTTTGAGAGCCAAAGCACGAGCGGGGGAGGGGCAGAGAGAGGGAGACCTAGAATCCAAAGCAGGTTCCAGGCTCTGAGCTGTCAGCACAGAATCCGACGGGCTCAAACCCACAAACTGCGAGATTATGACCTGAGCCAAAGTCGGACCCTTAAATGAGCCACCCAGGCACCCCAAGAATGTCTTTATTCTTTTTTTTTTTTAATGTTTGTTTATTTTTTTGACAGAGACAGACAGCATGAGTGGGGGAGGGGCAGAGAGAGAGGAGACACAGAATCCAAAGCAGGTTCCAGGCTCTGAGCTGTCAGCACAGAGCCTGATGCGGGGCTCGAACTCACCACCCATGAGGCCATGATCTGAGCTGAAGTCGGCCGCTTAACCGACTGAGCCACCCAGGCGCTCCGAGAAGGGTCATGTTTATGGACACGCCCACCCTGTCACCTCCACCCCTGCGGGTCCTGCCATTGCATTTCCTGTATTGTTTTGTTCAGGCCTGGTATGTGGTGGTCTTTGTTAACTGGATATTGTGGAGGTAAAGCCCACAATTTTTTTGGTTGGTGATGTGTTCACGCCGAGATGTGGTCTCGTAGGCCTTTAAATGACACTTTCTAAAAACGCGTGTGTATGTATTCTTTCTCAGAATGTCACAGGTAGACTCATGGTTGGTCTGCGTTGGTGGAATCACATAGACGAAGATGGAAAAAGCCATTGGGTGTTTGAGTCCAGGAAGGTAAACTGCCCTTTTTATTTTTCAAAGTGTCATTCAGTAAGTTACATGTAGATTACACTTGCATGTTGAAGGCCAAAGCGTTCAGGACTGGAAGTGCTAACCCACATTGCTCCGCACGTCAGCACTAAACCAGATGGCCTCCCGAAACTTAGCTGCGTTTTTCTGTCTAGTTGAGATTGGAAGAAAGGCATGTACGGGAAAGAAGCCTCTGAGACAGGAGGTTGGGTCAGAGTTTGTGCTGTGTGCTAAGCCGCCCATCACGGGCTGCTGATAAAGCATCTCTGAGGACCCACCGCGTTGTGTTGCCTCGCCTGGTACCTCCGGGGATTTCTTCCTGTTAGGAGAGAACTGCTTCCACTAGCTTGTTCTGTCCTTGTTCCCATGGTCCACTGCCCCGTGTGCGCAGGAACAAGAAGAAGAAGGATTACAAGTGGATAGAAAATCTGAATTGATCAGAGCCGTCTCTCCTTTAAGCCTCTGCCTTCAAGAGCCCCAGGGGACGCTGATCTGTTTTGGGTTAGCCTGCTCATCTGCGGTGAACATTCAGGTTCCCCTGGAGATCGGCTTGAGAGGCAGAGGACAGAATTCTTGGAGATGCTACTAATTACATTGTTGGCCTGATGCTCGGAAGGGCCTCGACAAGTACCACTTGCAAGGAAGCAGTGTTGTGCTTAGTACTCCTTATATCATAAAATCCACCGTGGAGGCAAGTCAAACAAGAAAGTTAAACTTTCTGGGGATTGCTGAAACACTGTGGTCATCGTCCAGAATCCCTTGATTCCATTTCTTTCTCTGGACCCCTGACCAGGATGACTAGCCTTGATTTCCTTGATCCTTACCTCCTAAGGTGTGATTCCAAACTTCCTTATGAATAAACAGTGTTAGGTGCAGTGAGAATGGAACAGAAGTCCATCACAAGCAACGTTTTCTGTGTTGGGTCATGACAGACTGTCCACTCGGCCCTGAAGGTACCAAATTCTTGAGTTAAAGCATATTTAAGCCAGTTCTTAAGATTAAATCGTGGTGGGTCCACTAACTGTCCTTTGGGGGGTTCTAACTTGGGACTTGGGTCATTTGTATTAATTTATTTGACTTTTAGATTATGGTGTTTGTCATTAAAAGTGTTAAGCTTTTTACTGGTAAATACCACAATATTGGTTATTAAACTCACGCTTTTTTTTTAGGATTCTGCTCAAGAGAGTAAAACTGTTTCCGAGGCCGAATCGAGAATCTTTTGGTTAGGACTAATTGCCTGTCCGGTGCTGTGGGTGATATTTGCCTTCAGTGCGCTGTTCTCCTTCAGAGTGAAGTGGCTGGTGAGTGTCAGCGTAGACATACCGAGTGATTCATCAGGATGTCTGACGGACGATCACAGTATGCGGCCATTGGTGTTAACATTGGGGACCTCACTCTCTTGAATAGACTGCTTCATCGCCAATTTCCCAAGTCCAGTGTCCCAACTCTGCCGTTCTCTGAGAACCGGAGAGCAGGATCCTCTCAGAGTTCCCATTTCACCAATTCCCCAAGTGCCTAGCAGGATTTTGACTTCATCCACCTGGTACAGAGGTTACCATACATTTATCACATTATTATCTTGTTGGATGGGGATGTTCAATAAACTCCAGACAAACACGTTTAGCCTAGTTTGGAACTAACAGTGATCCTCTCTGAAAATCTCAGTTGGTCATTTGTTCCGGTTGTCCATTGCTTATATCGTAAATCTTCCCAGAATGTAACGTCTTAAAACAAGAGACATCTTGGGATCTCACAGTTTCTGGTTCAGGAAGTTGGAGAGAGCTTGTCTGGGAGGTTGTGGGCTGGGCTCCATGTGGTTGCAGTCAGTGGCTGGGGCGGCTGGAGGCCGGTAAGGCATCTCCTTTCTGTGAGGTCCCGTGGCTTCTCCATGTTGTGCTCCCGAAGGGCCAGTTGGGGTTTCCTCTTGGCATGGTGGCTTCGTGACAGTGAGACTGCTTCCTTGGAGGGTCACAGCTCCAACTGGGAGCGTTCTGCTCAGAAGCTGAATTGCCTTCTACAACTGTGTTAGTTTGCTGCAGCTGTCCCGATGGAGTGCTGCATTCTGGGAGGCTTAAACAACAGAACTTTATTTTCTCACAGTCCTGGAGGCTAGAAGACCCAGACCAAGATGTTGGCAGGGTTGATTTCTTCTTTCCGAGGCCTCCCTCCCTGGCTTGTGGATGGCCGTCTTTTCCTGCTTTCTTCCATGTGGTCTTTCCTCTGCGTGTCTGTGTCCTAATCTCCTCTTTTTACAAGGACGCCGTTCATACCGGATGAGGGTACCCCCCCTCCCCACCCCCCAGTGACTTCATTTTACCTTAATCAGCTCTTTAAAAACCATGTCTCCAAATGCAGTGACATTCCGAGGTACTGGGTTAGGACTTCGACATTAGAATTTGGGGGAGACACAGTTCAGGCAATGGCAGCAATCAAGGCCCAGAGGTCATCACTTTTGCCACTTCTCCACTGCAGTGGAATGGGAATTAAGCTTGATAGCTTGATGAGGGGGATCAAGAGGTTCTAGAAAAGCATATGGGATATTGTTGTATCATCTTTGGAAAATATAACCTATCACTTGATCTAAACTGTGAGTCTTGTTTTCATAGTTGAGTTTATCTCAGTATTTTTTTAAATGATTTTTTAAAATTTATTTTGAGAGCGAGAGAGAGAGAGAGAGAGAGAGAGAGAGAGAGAGAGAGTCAGTCCCAAGCAGGCTCTGCACTGTCAGCACAGGCGCGATGTGGGGCTTGAACCCACAAACCGTGAGATCATGACCTGAGCCGAAATCAAGAGTCAGGTGCTTAACCGACTGAGCCACCCAGGCGCCCCTCACTTAACATTTATCGACACCAGGTATAGTTTGGCCTTAATTATGTTTTTTCCTCACATTTTTAATATTTTCTTGTGTCTGTTTTGCTACATAGGCTCTTTTTTCTTTGCGTATGCACATACATACTTGTCTTTTTGGGATTTGGAAGGTTTATGATGTGTTTTTGGCGTTTCTAGTAGTTCTCTGTTACTTTAGACCTTTTGTTTCACCTGCTCTTTCATGGATTAGGAAACCTGTACCGGTTCCCTGCTATGATGGACGGTGCAGTTAACAGCCCTGCTTCCTCCCCCTCCTCCCTGCTTCCACCTTTGGATTTCTGCGGCTTATAGACTTAACTTTAGTTGTTTTAAGTATCGTCCTTAAGCCTGTGTCTTGACCTCGAGAGTCTGTTGGAAAGGAAATGAGATAAACCCTCCTCTGTGCCTCCTGTGGTTTCTTCCCTTCCTGTATTGCCTGAGTTTTGTTTGCTGCGGTATTCATCTTGTTGTCAAGGTTCCTGACAATCACCCTTGGAAACCTTTCTTACCGGTTGTTCAGTCTTTGATCTGTTTTTAAATACATTGATTCAGTTCTTTTAACTGCAGTTTTTCCTTTTACCCCCTGGTTGGCTAAATTTCATGGCTGGGTATTTTTTTTTTTTTTCCCCAAGAAACTTGCAGGTGTTACTTTCCTTTTGCCCTGTCGTGTTTGAGGATGTGAGCCCGTTGACTTCATTCTTGATCGATGACTTGGCTGGTTAATATCCTTAGGTCCCAGGTTCTTTCTCTTAGCCTTTAGAAGACGTTACATTATCATCTTTCCTTTCCTTTCCTTTCCTTTCCTTTCCTTTCCTTTCCTTTCCTTTCCTTTCCTTTCCTTCTTTTTCTTTTCTTTTCTTTTCTTTTCTTTTCTTTTCTTTTCTTTTCTTTTCTTTTCTTCCTTTCCTTTTGAGGGGTGGGAGGAGAGAGAGAGAGAGAGAGAGAGAGAGAGAGAGAGAGAGAGAAGCAGGACTCACCTGAAGCAGGGCTTGTGCTCATCCGAAGGGGGACTCGTGCCCACCCGATGTAGGACTCAAACTCATGAGCTGTAAGATCATAACCTGAGCGGAAGTCAGATGCTTAACAGCTGACCACCCAGGCACCCCTACATTATCATTTTCTTATATTGTATATTGCAGAGAAATCTGAGGTCAGGTTTACTTAACCTCCATGTAAGTGAGTGAATCATTTTTCTCCCTGGATGAAGAATTTTTTTTTTTTTTTTATTCTCAAAGTTTTACAATATATCCAGAGGGTCTTTGTGTTTATCTTTCTGCATTGAGTTTTCTGGAAACTGTATGCTCCTCTGATATGTAGGCACAGGTTTTGCTTTGAATCAGAACGGTTGTCTTCTGTCAAGTCTTTAAATTTATTTACTTCCATTTTTTGGCTTCTCTGATTCTGGGGGACCAGTTACCTCTATGTAGGGTCATTTTTATCTGTTCTCCTCTACTGTCTTTCCATTATTCTTTTCTTTTTTTTTTTTCTTTTTTTTTTCAACGTTTATTTATTTTTGGGACAGAGAGAGACAGAGCATGAACGGGGGAGGGGCAGAGAGAGAGGGAGACACAGAATCGGAAACAGGCTCCAGGCTCTGAGCCATCAGCCCAGAGCCCGACGCGGGGCTCGAACTCACGGACCGCGAGATCGTGACCTGGCTGAAGTCGGACGCTCAACCGACTGCGCCACCCAGGCGCCCCTCTTTTCTTTTTTTTTTTAATGTTTATTTATTTTTGAGAGAGAGAGGGGACAGAGGATCTGACGTGGGCTCCACACTATCAGCAGCGAGCCTGATGCAGGGCTCGAACTCACCAACCGCGACATCATGACTGGAACCAAGATAAAGAGTCAGCAGCTTAACTCACAGAGCCACCCAGGTGCCCCCAGAATTGTTTCTTCACCTGTGTTTTTTACGTAGTCTATTCCTTTCTTGCTTTCTTTCTTCTTTTTCCTTCTCTTCTCTTCTCTTCTCTTCTCTTCTCTTCTCTTCTCTTCTCTTCTCTTCTCTTCTCTTCTCTCTCTTTTCTTTCTTTACAGTTTTACATGGATGCCTTTCCTTTCCCCACCCTACCACGGTTTTGCTCACGCTTACAGAGGCAGCTCTGTCCAGACCTCGTCTTGACCTTGGCTTAGCGTAGCTGAGTTCTCCTTGACCGCCCCCCTGTGGTGTCAGATTTCTGGGCTCCGCTTTGAGCTACAGCATGAACAGTCTTTGGTGGGGCCTGAGAGTAGGTGTGAGGACGACGCGCCCTGGCCTCTGGCTGCCTTGTTGGCTTGCTCGGGCTTCGCCTTCTCTTAGGTCATACGGTTCCTTTCCCTGGGTGGGCGTGTGCTCCCTGCTGGTGCTGCCTTCTTGCTTTAGGTGGTTTGTGGGGCCCTGGGGCCTTCGCATCCCTCTGGGAAAGTCAGCCCGGTCTGTGTCTAACACCGTTTCCGCTTCCCTAAAACAGGTGAGAGAGGTTCTGTGGAAGGTGGTTTGGGATCCTAGGTTACGACCACCTGGATTCTCCGGGAACCTCTTCCTACCCCTGCCCCCCCGGAACATGGACTTGATGGTTGCTGGTCCTTCTGTGCATTCTCTTCTCCTCCTCGTCACTGGAGAGGCAGCTCGTGGCGGGCCGCTGGGATTTCTTGCCTGTGTTGTGTGCTGGTTCCATGGGAGTCGTGACTATTTCTGCATTTTTTTCTCGGGGCTATCTGTCTGTGTCCTCTGGACTTCTGCCCCCAGGCTGTTGGGGTGGGGAAATTTCCCTTGGGAAATTTCCCTTGGAGCTTCTTTGGGGATTTTGAGAATTGGGTGGGACAAAACCAAGCTGGCTCTCTCTCTGACCACAAGCCCTTTTTCTCCAACGTTTATTAGTACCAGCTTGTTTGCCTTTTATTTTAAATCCTACGTTTTTAAACAAATGTATTTTTTTAAAGTTTATTTTGAGAGAGAGAGAGAGAATGAGCGAGCACAAGCATGAGCGGGGGAGGGGCAAAGAGAGAGGGGGAGAGAGATTCCCAAGCAAGCTCCGTGTTGTCCGTGCAATTCAGTCCCGTGAACCGTGAGATCATGACCCCAGGTGAAGTCGAGAGTCCGACTCGCAACTGACCGAGCCTCCCAGGTGCCCCAAACCCATGTATTTCATAAACCTGTTACATATTAGGGGTAGAGAGATCTTGAAGTCTGGCTTCATGATGCCATCTTAAGCCAGACATCCGCTTGTTTTAACTTATTTAAAAAAGAAATTTTTTTTTTTAATGTTTATTTATTTTCGAGAGGGAGAAAGAGAGTGCGAGCAGGGGAGGGGCAGAGAGAGAGGGAGACACAGAGTCCGAAGCAGGCTCCGGGCTCTGAGCTGTCAGCACAGAGCCCGATGCGGGGCTCGAACTCATGAATCGCGAGATCATGACCTGAGCCGAAGTCGACTGAGCTACCCAGGCCCCCATTTCAGAAACATGAGTCGAAAGAGATCTATTTAAATGAAAATATCGTTCTATGTTTACTCAGGTAACCAGCAACCTTGTCTAATTCTAATGTGTCTATTTCCCTGAGACACAAGTTTAAAACAGCAAGTACAACTCCACTTCTGTTAGGAATATGAACCTATTCCTTAATTAAACATTCAAGGGGCGCCTGGGTGGCGCAGTCGGTTAAGCGTCCGACTTCAGCCAGGTCACGATCTCGCGGTCCGTTGAGTTCGAGCCCCGCATCAGGCTCTGGGCTGATGGCTCGGAGCCTGGAGCCTGTTTCCGATTCTGTGTCTCCCTCTCTCTCTGCCCCTCCCCCGTTCATGCTCTGTCTCTCTCTATCCCAAAAATAAATAAACGTTGAAAAAAAAAAATTAAATTAAACATTCAAATCCTTTAACCTCCTGAAAATCAGCTATACAGCCTGTTAAGGGTTAAAGGGAGTGAGTCTGGATTGGAGAGAGATACTCTGTTTAGCCGGGTTGTTTTTTACAGATGTAGCGTTTCCCGGGTAATCCTTTTAATAGCAGATGGGTTGATGAGTTGTTTATTCCAGAGCAGGGTTTGGCAAGCCATGGACTGTAAGCCAAATCCAGCCCAACACCTGTTTTTATAAATTTTTATGGGAACATAGCCTTGCCTATTTGTTTACATGTCGCCTGTGGCTGCTTTGGGGCCAAAATGGCACAGTTGAGTGCCACAGAGATCACATGGCCTGCAAAGCCTAAAATATTTTGTTATCTGGCCTTTGTAGAAACACTTGGCCAACCCCTGTTCTAGAGTGGTTAACCATGGGTCCTCCCCACATTGTCCTAATTAACTTTTCTTCCATTATATTTAAAGAATAGGCTTGAGTTTCTTACTCTCTCTTTTAGTGATCTTAGTGGAGTCACCTATAGGTTCCTGGATGTGGCCCCAGGAAGAAACAACTCAGCCAAAGCACATCTCCTCCTAGTGCGCGCCCCCCCCCCCCCCCACGTCCCGCTTGTCACAGGAGGCAAACATCTGTGGATTGTTGCCTCAGGGCGCTGCTTTGCTCTCCCAGAAGCCAGTTGTCACACCTTAGCAGAGAGCCAAGATTCCCCTCTGCATGCTCTCGGTTTATTGAACTTGACCTATCTCATGGCCATTTTTTCATAATTCTTTTTTTTGAAGTTTATTTATGTTGAGAGAGGGAGAGGGTGAGCCGGGGAGAGGCAGAGAGGGGGAGAGAGAGAGAGAGAGAGAGAGAGAGAGAGAGAGAGAGCGCGAGCGAGCCCGACATGGGGCTCGATCCCACGAACCATGAAATCATGACCTGAGCTGAAACTGAGTCGGACGCTCAACTGACTGAGCCACCCAGGTGCCCCTCATTCTTTCGTAATTCTTAAAGGAGTAACTAACATTTGAGTCTCTTCTGACTCATTTATTTATTTATATCTTTATTCACAGACCCATAGAAAGTACTAGAGAGAATGGTCCCTCCACCGCATCCCCAGGGACTGGCCTGGGGCCTGGTATTTAGAATATGTGTTTAAGAATTATTTGTCTGGGGGGGGTGGTGATAACGAATTGCCTTGTGCACAGCTCATATTGGATAAGCCTGTTCTGCCAAGTGAAGGAGTCTCGTTGGCATAAGCCTCATCTGAGAGCTTCCTTTTTCCTTCTTTTTCCCGCGACACAGGAAAAACTTCCTTTTTCACGTATGGCACAGAGAAAGTTCGGTCAGTTTGAGTCCAGTAGCCGCTGATTATTTTTCCCTTCCCAGGCGGTGGTTATCATGGGTGTGGTGCTACAAGGTGCCAACCTGTATGGCTACATCAGGTGCAAAGTGGGCAGCAGGAAGAATTTAACCAACATGGCCACATCGTATCTCGGAAAGCAGCTGTTAAGACAGGCAAGTGTTTTCTGGATGTGAGGGTGATTTGGATGCGGTCAGTGACTCATGCAATCCTTTCTAATTCTTGTAGTGTTTCATTTTTATGGAATACTTAACAAACATGTGTGCAAGCCAGGGAGGGGCAGAGAGAGAGGGAGAGAGAGAGACAGGTTCCGAGCTCTGACCTGTCAGCACAGGGCCCGACGCGGGGCTCGAACTCACCGACCGTGAGATCATGACCTGAGCCGAAGTCAGAAGCTTAACCCACTGAGCCACCCAGGTGCCCCCATGTCTATAATTTTTCACATGACTGGGCCATGGACGGTAAGGCAGTGTAGCAACTGGCTTCACTTCCAAGGATGAGCTGTTTTCCTAGTGCTTTGAAGTCTGGTGTTTTAAGTAAAATTGTTCTCGATATTAAGGGGTTCTTTTCCCTCTTGCAGAACACTGGAGATGATCAGACTTCCTGAAGAGGGGGGAGAAAGCTCATGTATTCGGTTACGCGGGGGAATGGCTGGAGAGAGTCTGGACTCTGAACCTTTTGGAACTGAGTACATGTTGCAAGGAGGAACGTTGGGTTTGTTTTTCCAGTTTATTAATCTCTTGCTTTAAAAAATTGGAAAAGTCGTTTTCACGTTAAGTTTTTTACTGTCTCTCTAGCGTCTGGGGCTCGAAAGTATGGTGTGGCCAGAGACACTGTCCAAACTGGTTCCCGGTTTACGTAGGTGATGTCCATATGTCTCAAGTTAATGCAAGTGTCTTTACGTGCATATGAATGGAGACCTTTGCGTTTTGACCCACAGAATATGGAAGATGTTCCCCGTCTCTCAGAACTCTAGGTGTGTACATACTTGTCTTGTAGATCGTCGTCAGAAGGAAGTTTTGCTTCCGTGGTGAGAGTGAGCACTTTGGCTTATTTAGAAGTTAGAAATAATTGTTAGTTAACTTTACAACTTAATACATACTTTGTGATGAGACTTCTTAGGCACTCACAGGCAGGTAAAAACCAAATTCGGGCCAGTGGTTAACTAGTTCGTCAAGTTTGTTTCCTTTCATTTGTAACAAGTCGTGTAGTTAGGGCCCAATTAATGTAAATGGAATTTTCCTAGTTTATGTTTAGGGGCTCCCCTAGAGAATTGCTGCTGTTCTATTTATTTTTCGGAAGGGTTAGTCAGATTTCACTTTGCCACTTTCCGTAGGCTCTCTGTTGGTCCTTGGCCTAATGAAATCTCTCTTTTATCACTAAGAGAGTATTATTCTTATGTCATAGTGAGAATAATCACATAAATACTTGGCATAATAAATGCCCACAAGACATTTTATCTTATGAATCTATTTTTTTTTTCTTGCTATAATGGGGATATTGTAAATCATGCGTTTGTATTAATGGTATTTCTTAAGGCAATATATGTAACAGTCTCCAAGCTGTCGTAGGAGTCTATAAATTCTGTTGCAGGTTCTGTAAACTTTGTTGGAGTCTTTCAACCAACAGATTATTTTGTGAATGTATTTATACCTTGTTGAAATTTTTCAAAAGATGTTTAATTGAATAAGTCTTTGTTGGAGTGATAGCTTGAAGGTGCATAACTCTATATTTGTATAAAACTCTACCGTTTACAAAGCACTTGGACACGTTTAATCTCATTTCATCCTCGCGACGAACCGTTTATGTGCGATACCAATTTATAGCCGATAAAATGGAATTTTTGATTGAGTGACATATCCAAGGAAACAGATTACTGGAAGGCTCACCAGGGTACATTATGGTTTTTACAGGAACTATTTGTCTCTAAATGTCTTCTGCTTTCTTAGGAATCATTAACTTATTTTATTAAAAATATTTTTTTTAATGTTTATTTTTTGAGAGAGAGAGAGACAGACAGCACAAGTGGGGGAGGAGCAGAGTGAGAGGGAGACAAAATCCGAAGCAGGCTCCAGGCTCCCAGCTGTCAGCACAGAGCCTGACGTGGGGCTCGAACTCACGAACTGTGAGATCATGACCTGAGCCGAAGTTGGGCACTGAACCGACTGAGCCATCCAGGTGCTCACTCAGGAATTTATTAAGTGCTTATAAATTTATTAAATGTTGTTTGCCATTGTGCATATAGTTGTCTGGTGAGGAAAGTTGATGCTGCATAGACATGTGTTTATTTCATCTGAAGGCTCTAACCTACATCTTTAGAGCTGGGAGTCTAACAGGGGCCACGTTGCTGTGATTCTTGAGGTAGCCGTGTTAATTATTTGGACCCATAATCCCAAGCCAAATACGAATTGAACCTTGGAATCTCCATGTGGCGGAATCTACCACTTGTCTCCCAGTGTCCATTTTTCCCTTCCACAGGTTTGCCACCTATTAGCAGGGACATGGCAATGGAGTTCTCCTCGGATTGTCTAGCTGCATCTTGGTGTGGCCACGTGACCATGTTCTGGCCAATGGATGCACTTCCGGGAAGTGTTCTTAAAAGGAGGGGCCTACCCATCCCATCCCCTGTTGTCCTTCCTGCTAGCTGAAACATGGGCGCAATGGACGGAGCTTAAGCAGCCATCTTGGGCTGTGGGGCGGAAGCCTCTTTTCATGAATAACGGAAATAAGGTGGAGAGAGACTGAGTTCTCCCTGACGTCTATAGCAGCCCTGAACGGCCTGTCTGAATTTGCAGGCGAGAAACAAACCTTCCCCTTGTTTAAGTGTTACTGTTTTGGCTTTTCTGTTGCTATAGCATCACTGAATTCTTATCAGTCCGGAGTATTTTTAGCATCCCCCGTAATTGTTTCTGTAAGTATAGCATTTGAGGTGTAATAATTCAGTAAACATATCTTTGTCCCTTTCTCTGTGTCGTAATTAAGCCAGTGCTGCAGGTGCTAATGAATGCCGCTGTTGCGGATGCTGTTGCTGCATAAAAATTTAGTGGTGGTGAAAAACGGTCCTTTTGCTGCGCGTACACGCGCTGTGGGGCAGGAATTTGGATGTAGCCTGCCGGGGTCGCCTTTGCTCAGCTCTGTGGTGCCTGGGGCTCAGCTGTGAAGATTTGAAGGCCGGCCCCGGGGTAGGAAACTCTGGGGGTGCCTTCAGCCACGAGTCTGGAGGGCGACCATCAGCTGGGACCTCTGCTAGGTTGTTGGAGCACTGACGTCTTTGTGCCCTGAGGTCTGTGCGCAGGCTCATTAGGGCTTCTTCGCGGCCAGGCAGGCGGACTCTTAAGAGGGAGCCTCCCTAGAGAGCGGCAGCGGCCCGTGGTGTTCTTAATGGCGAGGCTGAGAATCCGCGGAACGTCACTTGCGCCGTCCTCTGTAGGTTGAAGCAGTCGCCCCGGGTCCCCTTGTGTTCAAGGGAAGGGTGACGTGGACCCAAGCTTGACGAGAGGGTTGTCAAGATTACATTATAACCACGATTACGCGGTCGGGGGAGAGAGACGGTGCGGCCGTCTCCAGAAAGGAGAATGGGCCACCCCTACTTGAGTCATTTCATCGAGGCTGACAGTTTGCTCGGGACAGACTGAGGGTAGCGAGCGTGTTTTCCTCTTTCCTCTTCCCTGGGCCAGCCTTGCGTACAGGTGAGGTGTCTGCGTGGGGCCATGAAGATGAAAGCAGCCTTGCATTTTACAGCCCCCGGGGGTTCCCGTTCTTGGAGCCCCCCTCTGAAATCCACAGGCAGGGGTGTGGGGGTGTAGGGGTGAGAGCACATTAACTTCCACCAACGCGTAGCCACTGTGATCCTTGTCAATTTGTGTAACTTTTAGAGCCTGTCACAGTCCCGGGGTATGTAGGGTCTCATCCGATTCGCCCCAGAACCTCAAAGGCCAGAAAGACCCATCCGTCGCCTTGTGTTTCAAATGCACAACGAAGCCTGAGCTGCATGAAGTGGCTCACTTGAAGGTTGCACGTGGTAGACCTCGTAACGCTCACCAGACACTCCGTCTGCTCCACCTTTCCCAGCCCCCCTTAATTAAACGGAGCCCATGTGACTAGTTATGGCCATGAAGTGTGAGTGGCAGTGGCCAGTGTCGTTTCTGGGCAAGGAAGGCGAGACGTGAGAATCTCTGATCGTTCTTCCCCTTTGGTGGCAACCCGTGGCATTCAAGATGGCGGAACCTCCGCCAGCCTGGGTCACAGGGCGACTCGTGGAGCAGAGTCCTCCTCCCTGGGACTGTGAGACATGCAGCCCAAGTGGGAAATAAACTTTTGGTGGTTTTTTTTTTTTTTTTTTTTTAATGTTTGTTTATTTTTGAGAGAGAGTGCCAGCAGGGGAGGGGCAGAGAGAGGGGGACAGACGATCCGAAGCGAGCTCTTTGCTGACAGCACAGAGCCCGATGATGTAGGGCTCGAACTCACAGTCTGTGAGATCATGGCCTGAGCCGAAGTCAAAAGCTCAACCGACCGAGCCACCCAGGTGCCCCTAACCTTTTGGGGTGTTAAAGCCTGGTTAAGTTGATTACCTGGTTAATTTTAGCATGACTTCATAGTCCACTCTGACTTCTATATAAGTCACACTTACAGAACTTTAAGTCCTAATGCAGTAATCTTTCCATTGCCCAATGCTGTTTCCTTTTGCAAAAAGAGAGATTGGACTCCTTGTCCCTTAGTGCAGGTGGGACCAGACAAGCAAAGTCAACCAGGTAAAAACTGCCAACTAGGAGAGTCCACACACCATCCAAAGGGACCAGAAGCTTCTCACTTTCAGCCGTTTGTTGTCACTCAGGAATGTGGTCCCTCTGTTGCTAAGTTTCTAAATTTTTCAGAGAAATGAAAAGTCTAGGTGTTTATGTGAAATCTGATCTTTTAATGCTTATAATTTTTTTTAATGTTTATTTTTGAGAGAGACAGAGTATGAGGTGGGAGAGGGGCAGAGAGAGACAGACAGACAGACAGACAGAATCTGAAACAGGCTCCAGGCTCTGAGTTTTCAGCCCAGAGCCTGACACAGTGCTCGAATCCATGAACCGTGAGTAAGATCATGACCTGAGCGGACACCAAGAATGGGGCACTTAACCCACTGAGCCACCCAGACGCCCCTGATCTTTTAATGCTCAAAAATTAAATTTAAAAGGAAGAAAGAAGACACCTGTGAAACCACACTGACTATATTCGCAGGTCTAATTCGGCTGTGCCAATTTTTGCCACAGTGCAGTGATTTTCAAACTTCGTCTGTTGCTGTTTTTGTTTTTTGTTTTTTTAAGTTTTATTTATTTGAGTGAACTCTACATCCAACATGGGGCTCGAACCCACGACCTCGAGATCAAGAGTCAGATGCTGTACTGACTGAGCCAGTCGTTGTTGTCGGTTTTGAACAGCACATTCTAAAATTGTATGCTGTTTACTTTTCAATTAAAAATATCATCAAAATAATACCTGGTTCTCATGAGAAGCAGGAAGCATTCCTTAAAACCTTTATATTGTTCTAAATAAGAGGGGAGGAAGCATATGATTTCCTGAAGAAGTTATAATTGCGTGCCAAGAAAGAAGTCATCTGTAACTTTTCACTAATTAACTAGTTACAATTAACTAATTTAAAAAAAAAGCACTTGAATCAAAAAATCAAGTATTACAGAAGCTGTAAGGAAAAGCATCAGTCTTACCCAGTCTCAACTCTCCTCCCCAGAAGCAAGTATCTTCAGCTGCTTCTGTCTTTATTATATTTTGGGGGATGTACTGCCATACTTGAAATCATATTCTTACAGTGTTTCTTGGCTTTTCAACTTTGACTTCCTGCTCCAAAAAATGAAGATTTGGGGCCCCTGGCGGGGCTCAGTTGATTGAACGTCCAACTCTTGGTCTCTGCGCGGGTCTCGATCTCGGGGTCGTAGGTTTGGGTCCCTCACTGGGCTCTGTGCTGGGTGCGAAGCCTACTTAAAAAAAAAAAAAAAAAAGAGGTCTGTGTGTTTTTCCACAAAGGAAGTCTGGAAGTGGGCAGTTACTGGTGTTGACGAGGCTAGTCATCAGTGCCCCGGAGAGCCAGTTTTTGTCCCCATGCTCATTGCCTCAGGGTCACAAGATGACTGTCACAGCTGAAGATGACTCATCTAGTCTTGAGAAAGAAGACTACAGGCTCCAGTAGCCTCTGTGCCCTTTTATCAGAAAAGCAAAAGCTTTTCCGGAAGTTCCAGGGAAGCCTCGCGACAACTCATTAGGCAAAATGGTGTCCGTCGGGTGTCTGGGAGTCTGGAAAAGCGGGTGCTTAGGTAGGCACGTTGCTGCCTTGAAGAAAAGCGAGATTTTGTTAGTAGGGGAAAAGGGGCAGAGGGATATTAGGTGGCAACTGGCGGTGCTGACTGCGTATTTCTCACGCGAAGCTTTACGTAGAGGACACCAGCTGTTGGTGGCCAATGCGAGGGGCACCATTTCTGCAGTAAAGAAATAGCCTTTGGGGGCGCCTGGGTGGCTCAGTCGGTTGAGCATCTGACCTCGGCTGAGGTTGTGCGTGATCTCAGAGTCCGTGAGTTCCAGTTGCATCAGGCTCTGTGCTGATGGCTCAGAGCCTGGAGCCTGTTTCACATGCTGTGTCTCCCTCTCTCTCTGCCCCTCCCCCGCTCATGCTCCGTGTCTCTCTCTCTCTCTCTCTCTCTGTCAAAAATAAATAAACATAAAAAAAAATTTAAAAAAAAAGAGCCTTTGATCTGGACAGCTTTTTAAGCCAACTTTTGACGCAAAGCCATTAAGTACGACTTGGTAAGATAGTTCCGTGAGGGTGTGGTCTGACGTACTCTTCATTATGTACCCTTAATTCAGTGCGATTTGGCGGTTGGATTTAGAATACTCAGAGCTGTGGTTCTCATTGAGGGTGGTGCCACCCCGAAGGGAGGGTGTTTTTGTAATTGGGGTGGGGAGGGGTCGGTTAACATAACGATTGGTCACTTTTCCGGGTGATATGTTAAATTAGTTTAAAATTTTATTTGAGAGAGCGAGCGGGGGGAGGGGTAGAGAGCGGGAGAGAGAATCCCAAGCAGGCTCTGCACTGGCAGCCCAGAGCCCAATGCAGAGCGCGGACTTACGAACCGTGAGGTCATGACCTGAGTCGCAACTCTTAACCCGCTGAGCCACCCAGGTGCCCCTGCTGGGTGGTGTCTGGAGACACCAGGCGCTTGTAGAGCACAGGACTTCGGCTCGGGTCATGGTCTCGTGGTCTGTGAGTTTGAGCCCCACATTGGAGGAGCACAAGCCCTGCTTTGGGTGAGCCCCGCATCTCTCTCTCTCTCTCTCTCTCTCTCTCTCTCTCTCTCTCCCTCTCTCCCTCTCTCTCTGCCCCTTGCTCACTTGTGCCCTCTCTCTCAGAAAAAAAAAAAAAAAAAGAAATAATGGTGATGATTGCACAACATTGTGAATATAATAAATTAAGAAAAAAAAGTTTAAAAAAAGTACTGTGCAAACCACAAAAGACAGAACACCTCCCCTCCCCCTCCTGGCTCACATGACGGATTCCTGCTGCTTTGCCATCGCCTTTAGGTCACTTTTCCTCCTGCCTCCCAGATTAGAATGAAGATGCCCATTTGTGGAATTGCTTGGTGCTCTGAAAGCACCCAATCGAGAGTAAACCTCTGATTCATGGAACCCTTCTTGAAATGGCCTACCACGAGCCCAGATCCATAAGTCCTTCCTAAGCACCTTCCTACGACCCTGGGATCATGACCTGAGCTGAAATCAAGGGCCGGACTCTCAACCAACTGAGCTACCCGGGCGCCTCTGAACTCGTGTTCTAACCTGCGGTGGATGCAATAGTCTGGAAACCAGTGCCGACATTCTACTATGAAATTTGAGAAGCCAGCCAGTTTTCTCATTTGGATGGTATCTCATAGGCAGAATGTCTGCTGTTTTAAGTGAATCCAGTATATGCACGTTGCGTTAATTAAAGAGAAATCTTAGGTATTCCATTCCCTATTAAAAGAAATCCGGAAGGAGCGTTTTCAAACAAATGGTCAAGTAGGGATGTCTGAACTTCGGATCTTCCACAAAAGCAAGGGGAACAGTGGCAGAAATTGTCAAAATCAACCTTTGCAAACTCCACAAATTAACCAAAGTATTGCAACAATTTGAGGAGCATGTACTCAAAACAAAAAACACAAATGGGTGACTCTCTGTAAGAACAGTGAGCTTTGTAGTATTTCAACCTGTCCCGATCCCATCCCCCTTCCCCCCCCAGCTCTGTGGTAGCCTTGAAAACCAGCAACCTTGAACCACAGTAGCTGTGAAAGCCAGTGGCCTGGCAACCGCTGGAATAGTTTCAAATTCCCCTATGTAGGTTTGGAGTCATCCAAGAGAATTGTCACTATTTCACCTGTCTGGCAGCCCTCTAGAAAAGTCCCAGTCATGGGGCTTATCTTTATACATGACCCAGTGAGAAAACTACTATCCCTAGGCTGTTTGTGGGACCTAGTACACATGAGCCCCTCAACAAAAGGGGGGAGCTGTTGTTTCAGCGAATTATTAGCTGTAGCGAATTATTAATGGTAGAGATTTCAGTTCCTACACTGACTTTAGCCGTTACACAGTGACAAATCATGTAGACTTTACAGAATAGTTAAGGAAAGTCACTAAAGAAGCCCTGAGGTCACAAAAAATCCTTGAAGGGGAGGGAGCAACACATCTGAGTTCCAGAGTTGCCACCTTATATTATTTAAATTGTCCAGTTTGCAACAAATTATGAGATATGCAAAGAAATGAGAAAATATGGCTCATGCACAAGAAAAACAAAAATTAATGGAAACCATCCTTGACGCCCAGACTTTAAATCAGTTGTCTTAAATGTGTTCAAAGAGTTTTAAAAGAAATTGAATAATTATTTTTGAAAAAAATGAGACTATCAGTAAAAAGATAAAAACTGTAAAAAGGAACCAAATGGGAATTTTGGAACCGAGAAGTACCATAATGGACGTGAAAAATTCACCAGAGGAATTCATCAGATTTGAGCAATTAGGTGCCATACTCAGAAAACTTGAAAATAGGACAATTGTAATGATCCAGTTTGAGGAGCAGAAAGAAAAAAAGAATGAAGAGTGAAGACAGCCTTGGGACACTATCAAGCATACGAACACATGTTATGGGGGTCCTAGAAGAAAGGGGGAGAAAGAATATTTAAAGAATTAATGCCTGAAAACTTCCCATATTTGGTGAAGGACTTGGGGGAAGAATGCACCCATTAATCTGCCCATCCAAGAAGCACAGCAAATTCTAAATATGAATTCAAAGAGAGCCACATCTATACCTGTCATAGCCAAACTGTCAAAAGCCAGTGACAGAGAGAATGTTAAAAGCAGCAAGAGAATACAACCTGTCACATGTAAAGGGTACTCAAAAAGATTAAAAGTTTGCTTCTCATCAGAAACCATGAGACCAGAAAGCTGTAAGGTGACATATTTAAAATAGACTTTAAGACCAAAAAAAAAAAAAAAAAAAAAATTGCTGCAGGAGACAAAGAAGGACATTACATATTGATGAAAGGGTCAGTCCCTAAGGAAGACATCATAATTAACATATGCATTTGACAATAATGCTCCAAAATGCATGAAGCAAAAGCTGAGAGAATCGAAGGGAGAAACAGACATTTCAATAAGTATTATTACTAATGATTCACTGTCAGTAATTTTTAATGATTAAGAGACGATGCATATAAAATATTGAGCCGTAGTCCCAGGTGCACGGCATGGCACTTAGTAACTGTTACCTAGAAAAATTGAGTTGCTTTGCCAGTGAAAGGTGGTGTGGTCAGGAAATCTAACCATAGCAGTTGGAGATTTCAATATCTCACTTAAAAAAAAATTTTTTTAAACGTTTAATTTTGAGAGAGAGAGAGACAAGCAGGGGAGGGGCAGAGAGAGAGAGAGAGAGGGAGACACAGAATCCGAAGCAGGTTCCAGGCTCTGAGCTGTCAGCACCGAGCCCGACACGGGGCTCGAACCCATAAACCGCGAGATCATGACCTGAGCTGAAGTCGGATGCTCAACTGACTAAGCCACCCAGGCGCCCCAATATCTCACTTTTAATAACAGATGAATGAGACAAAACAAGGAAATAGAAGCTCCAATGGCACTGTGAGCCAGCTAGATCTAACATCTATAAAGAGTTCCTCTCAAGGACAGTGTCGTGCACATTTTACTCAAGTGCACGTGGGACATGGCTAAGGATAGACCGTAATGTTAGGCCATAAAACAATCCTCAGTAAATCCAAAGGGATTAAAACCATACAAAGCATGTTCTCTGCCCGCAATGGAGTTATATTAGAAATCAACAGCAGAAGGAACTTTGGGAAATTCACACGTGTGGAAATAGAACAACACACTGTGAAATAACCAGTGGGTCAGAGAAGAACTTACAAAGAAAATTAGAAAATACTTTGAGATTTAGGAAAATGAAAATGCAGCATGGTAAATGTATGAGATGCAGCCATAACAGTGGTTAGAGGGAAATTTATAACTATAAACCCCTATATTAAACAGCAGAGACGCTCATTCATTGCTGCTGGGAACTCGAAATGCTACAGTGACTTTGGAAGACAGTTTGCCAATTTCTTACAAAACTGAACACGCTCTTCCCATATGATCCGGCAAGGGTGCACCTTGGTATTTATCTAAATGAAATGAAACTCCCGTTCCCACAAAAATCTGGACATGGATCCTTAACAGCAGCTTTGTTGATAATTGACTCAAATTGGAAGTAACAAAGATGTCTTTCGGTACGTGAATGAATAAATTGTGGTCCATCCAGACAATGGAATGTTACTCATCGCCAAAGAACAAGTGAACTGTCAAGCCCTAAAAAGATACAGAGGAAACAAATGTATGTTACTAAATGAAAGAAGCCGGTCCGAAAAGATTACACGGTATGATTCCAACTACATGACATTCTGGAAAAGGCAAAACTATGGAGACAGTAAAAAGATCAGTGGTTGCTAAGGGTTGGGGTAGGGAGGAAGCATGGACAGGCAGAGCACAGAGGATTTTCAGGGCATAGAAAATAGTCTGTATGGTACCATGATGATGGGTACATGGTGTTATACGTTTGTCCAGAGTCAGAATGTACAACGTTAAAAGTGAACCCTAAGGTAAACTATGGACTTTGGATGATTGTGATGTGCCAACGTAGGTTCATCGATTGTAACAAAGATACCACTCTTGTAGGGGCTGTTGATCATGAAGAAGGTTGTGCGTTTGTAGGGCAGGCAGTGTAAGAAAAGTCTTTGTTTATTTTCCTTTCAATTTTACTGTGAATCTAAAACCAGGGGGAAAAAGTCTTAAGAAAAAAGGAGAGATCTCAAGTTGATAGTCTAATTTTTCACCTTAGGAAACTAGAAAAAGAAGAGCAAAGTGAATCCAAACAAGGAAAGAAATACGAAAGATTAGAGAGGAAAGAGAAGAAACGGAAAATAGAAGAACAATAGAGAAAATCAACAGAGCCCAAAATTGGTTCTTTGAAAGGATCAAGAAAATTGACAAACTTTTAGCTCAACTGACTAGGAAAAAAAAGATGAAAATTACTAAAACCAGGAATAAAAGAGGGGGCATCACTGAACACCTGTGTGGCTCAGTCGGTTGAGTGTCTGACTTCATCTCAGGTCATGATCTCGGGGCTTGTGGGTTCAAGCCCCGCGTCGGGCTCTGTGCTGACATCTCAGAGCCTGGAGCCTGCTTCGGATTCTGTGTCTCTCTCTCTGCCCCTCCCCTGCTCATGCTTTGTCTCGCTCTCAAAAATAAATAAACACTGAAAATATTTTTTTTCTTCTAAAGAGGGGACATCACTACTGAGAAGAAGCAATCCACAACCAAATAATACTCTTGTAAAGTAATGGTTGTCCTAATAGAACATAGAGCATTTTATACCTACCTGTGGGGGTAACATTGTTTTATGTATAAGCTTTCAAGCATTGTGCTTTCTCCAAAAAGTGCTTTCCATGACTTGTTTCATCCTCACAACGTTCTTGCAGTTGTGCAGGAGTTGTTTGTGGGAAAATGAAATCACAAAGAATTTGTGTTTGGTTCATACACACCTGGGTCATGGATCCAGTTCTACGTCCTGGTTTTGACTTTACACAAGCCACTTACCCCATTTTTATAGATGAGGCACTATGCTGAGAGTCATAGGTAAGACCACCGACCCTTTGAGTTAGCAAGGGGGCAGATTCATAAGGATTAAGTGAGATCATCCATGTAAAATATTCAGCATGGCCCCAAGTACAGGTTATGAACTTGATAATGGTAACTTATTCATTAAGGAAAACAGAGTTCTTAGCTAGGTAGAGCAGTCAGGAACTCTAACCCCTAGTTGAGTGGCTTCTCTTTAATTTAGATTCCCACCCAACATACGGCACCAAAAATTCAAATGTAGCAAAACAGTCAGTTGCAGAAAAGAATGCTGACTCTCTTATTTTTCATTTTGTTTAGAACAAGGGAGGGGGTCATAGGATTATATGAGCTGATAACATGCTATAGTATTCATTTCTGATTTGCTTTGTATTCAAAAGACATCCTGTTATTTATTTTTTCAGATGGTTGTTGAAATCCAACAATACCACCCGTGGATCGGTCTTCATAATTGTAAACATTTCTTCTAGAAAGTTGCTTTTCAAATCTGCCTGCCTCTTTTCTCTCTTTGCTTGCAACTTGAACATTGCCCGCTAGGTGGCAGTACGCCAACGTAAAATGTAAATAAAACCGTCCCATCATAGCACCAATGGGAAATGATGATTCTGGAAAATTACCCTGCGAGTAGTGAGTTAGGACTAAATCCATGATTCCTGTTGTGCGGTTAATTAAAATCAGATGAGTTTATAGATGAACGGATAGATGCTGGACGAATGAATGCAATAAATGTACCAGACACAGAGATAGGTACTGTGGATGCAAAGAAACGTAAGAATTATCTGTGATAATGTCTGCTTTCCTTGTATTGCCAACCCCCCCCCCCCCCGACTGAACTCTGAGGATTAGAAGGTCAGTAGTTTTCCCAGGGTCATACAAGTAGAGACAGACGAAGCCAGGATTTGTGGATGGTGGTTGTGGGGGGTGGGGGGAGGGAGCAGATGATGAGTTTGAATTTAAGGTATGTTGGATTTGAAGCCAGTGGTCACAGCCAGGTACCGGCTTGCCATGGAAATCTGGAATTCTGTCTCAGGGTTGGGCTCAAGGTAGAATAAATTTAAGAGGCATCTCTGCAGAACTTGCTTGAAGCTATGACTGTGTATGCGTTGTCTCCGGCCAAGTGCCTGAATCGTAGGTCCCAGGGAGCACGGTGATGGGGCAAAGGGTAGGGGTTCCCACGCTGGAGGAAGGCAGACCTGAGTTTAAACCCCACCCTCATATTCCCAACCGCGTGTTCTCGGGCAAGATGCTTCACCTCTTTGACCCCCTGCAGTAACCCAACAAGGGGGTGCTGCCGTCTACATTTTACACGTGAGGAACCCAAGGTTCAGATCTGGAGAGCCTGACTTAGGCTTATGTGGCTACGTACCGCCGAAGTTGCTTCCCCAGTCATAGCACTCGGGACACTGCCTAGTAATCCCTTGTGTGTGTGTGTGTGTGTGTGTGTGTGCGTGTGTGTGCGTGTGTGTGTGTGAGAGTCTCCCTGTATCAGTCCGGGTTCTCCAGAGAAACAGAACTAGCAGGAGAGAGAAATGTATCCGTCTATCTCTGTCCATCTGTCTATATCCGTATGTCAACACAGTAGGGTATATTGCATGAAATAAGTCTCTGTAGACCTGTATGTGTATCTGGTTCGCGCACACGCATACACAAACAGGAGGTGCTTTCAAGGAACCGGCTGCTCAGGCAGCCCCGGGAGCTGGCAACCCAACATCATAGGGCATTCGCCGGCCGGAGCTCTCCATTTTTGCTCTCGGTTTTGGCTTTTAACGGTCTCTCCCTAATTGGACGCGGCCCACCCTCCTTACGAAGGGGAAGCTCTTTTACTTAAAAGTCAACAGGTTGGGGGCACCTGGGTGGCTCGGTCGGTTAAGCGTCCGACTTCGGCTCAGGTCACGATCTCACGGTCCGCGAGTTCGAGCCCCGCATCGGGCTCTGGGCTGACGGCTCAGAGCCTGGAGCCTGCTTCACATTCTGTGTCTCCCTCTCTCTCTGCCCCTCCCCTGTTCATGCTCTGTCTCTCTCTGTCTCAAAAATAAATAAACGTTAAAAAAAAATTAAAAAAAAAAAGTCAACAGATTGCAGATGGCCATCGCACCCACAAAACACCTTCACGGCCACGCCGAGATCCGTGTTCGGTGGGACAGCTGGGCGCTGTAGCCTGGCCGCGTCGACACGTGCAACTACCCATCCCACTCCAGTTGGCTGTAAACTCTGGCAGCAGGGAGCCTACCTTTCTGGTTCCCTTTCAGGTTCCCGGGGCCCGGCCCCACGCCGGACACGTCACGGCACTCGATAAACGTCTACGGAGGGCGTCCTCACCGCCTACCCGCCGAGGAGAAAGTGAGCACACGTGTCCCGTTTTCCGTTGCACGCCGGGGCTAGGTCACAGATGTCCTGGGTTCGCGGATCACGCGTAAGTTTCTTCGGGCCCCCCCCCCCCCCCCGGGTCGAGCAGCAGGAGGTGACGATAAAGCAGCTGACGGTCGTGGCCGGTTGGGGCCGTGAGTAGGGCTGCCGCCGCGAAAAGCTGAGTGTGTGCGGGGGTCCTTGTAGGGCGCTGCGTGTATGCGGTCCGAGTTTTGGTTTTCAGCAGGCCATCTCTCTTCAGCCCCTGGCGTTGACTCGCCACTTTGTCTTTGGGAGGGAAGGCGCAAAGGTTTTCAAGCAGCAGAACGTGCTGAGGTTCGGCAGGAGTGACTACCTAGGGATCTACTCGCGCCTGTGGCCACCGAGAGACCAGTGCTGTGTGTTTTTCTTTTAATGCTTATTTATTTTTGAGAGAGAGAGAGAGAGAGAGCAAGCACAAGTGGGGAGGGGCAGAGAGAGAGGGGAGACCCAGAATCAGAAGCAGGCTCCGGGCTCCGAGCTGGCCGCACAGAGCCCGACGCGGGGCTTGAACCCACGGACCGGGAGATCACGACCTGAGCCGAAGTTGGACGCTTCACCGACTGAGCCACTCAAGCACGTCTTGTGTGCATCCATTTAAGCCTTGGCAGCCCCTTCTGGAAAAACAAAACAAAACAGACAGGATAGCAGATGCCGCCCGGGTGACAGAAGAAGCGTCTACCAAAAATTAGGCCCAAAACGCACTCGTTTGGGGAGCTTTCTTGGGCAGGTGTTCCCTACCTCCCTTCCACACCAAAGAGGGTGGTGTCACCTCTGCCTTGAGAATCTTAACCCACCTCGGAACACTTATCTTTTCCTCTCTCCCCCTTTCTGGGGTCCCACTAAGCTGCTTCCTAGAATCCTGACTTTTATCCCCTTCCTTAGACTTACTGACAGAAATGAGCTGGTGACAGCCGACCGCTCGGCTAGATACCCTCGTACCTGGGACAGCAGCCGTTCAAAGACCTGTACAGATTCCAGAGACTTAGTAAAACAGGAGTGGGGCAGATAGGATACTTGCTATGGGCTGAAATTCACCCCCAGTGCTATAACAATGTAGGGATCGTCTACGGCAAGTTCGAATATTGAAGCCCTAACCTTCAATTTCATATGTTTGAAGCCCTAACCCCCCCCCCCCCCCCCGCCACTGATGTGACTGTATTTGGAGACGGGTTTTTGGAGGTACTTAAGGTTAAATACAGTCATAAGGGTGGGGTTCTAATTCAATAGGATTGTTGGCCTTGTAAGAGCAGGCAGGAGATCTCTTTCTCCATGAGCACTCACCAAGGAGAGGCCACGTGAGGCCACAAGGACACGATGGCCACCTGCCAGCCAAGGACAGAAGCTGTCGTCAGACATTGAATTGGCTGGCACTTTGATTTTGAACTTCCAGGCTACCTGGCCTACAGCATTTTGTTGTAGCAGCCCAGGCAGGCTAGTACGATACTGATCCCAATGAATTGTCATCTTTTAAACTTGTCTGTTGAGGGTGTAAAACGAGTCAGAGCCCAGGGCGCCAGGTGGCGCAGTCGGTTAAGCGTCCGACTGCGGCTCGGGTCACGATCTCGCGGTTCGTGAGATCGAGCCCCGCGTCGGGCCTGTGCTGACAGCGCAGAGCCTGGAACCTGCTTCGGATTCTGTGTCTCCCTCTCTCTCTGCCCCTCCCCTACTTGCGCTCTGTTTCTCTCTCTTTCCCTCAAAAATGAACATTAAATTTTTTTTAATAAGTCAGCGTTCAAGGAAAGGAAGTACTGATTTTCTTGAAGTCTTTTCTAACTTCAGGAAGAAAAGAGAGAAAGGGCATCCTAAGTCAAAAGAATTGTTTGTGCGGACGTGTGGAGGGTAGTATGTAGGTCCACACACACCCCACTCTGGGCTACAGTCATGGGAAACATCTGGTTGTTCTCCCGATGTTCCAGGCTTTCTTCACATCTGGGTTTTGTGGTGTGGATACGACATTTTATTTAAAAAAAAAAAATTTTTTTTTAACGTTTTATTTATTTTTGAGACAGGGAGAGACAGAGCATGAACAGGGGAGGGTCAGAGACAGGGAGACACAGAATCTGAAACAGGCTCCAGGCTCTGAGCTGTCAGCCCAGAGCCCGACGCGGGGCTCGAACTCACGGACCGCGAGATCGTGACGTGAGCCAAAGTCGGCCGCTTAACCAACTGAGCCACCCAGGCGCCCCGGATACGGCATTTAAAATATTCTGGGTATTTATCCTAGGTCTGCCATGTGTTGAAAACATCTTCTTCCAGTCTATCACTTCACTTTTAACTTTGATTAGTGTTTTTTGACTTAATGCAATTTTAATGTAATCAAACTTATCAACCTTTTTTTTTTTTTTTTAAATGTTTATTTCTTATTGAGAGAGAGACACACACACAGAGCACGAGCAGGGGAGGGGCGGAGAGAGAGGGAGACACAGAATCTAAAGCAGGCTCCAGGCTCCGAGCTGTCAGCACAGAGCCCGACGCGGGGCTCGGACTCAGGAACCGCCAGATCGTGACCCGAGCCGAAGTCAGAGGCTTCACTGACTGAGCCCCCCAGACGATCCCCCCCAACCTTTCTTTTTATAAACTTGACTTCTTAGTACTCATTACTCATTACTGAGAAGTAGTAATGAAAACACTCTCTCCTTAAGCAGTATGTAATGATAACTCTACATTTTGTTATAAAATGGGAAAATGTTGCTTTTCATATTTCACTTTTCAAATAATCCACAATGTATTTTGCTGCGTAGTGTGAGGTAGGGATCTCATTTTATCTTTCCCCAGGTAGACAGCCAATTGTCTCAGCACCAGTGAATATTTCAGATTTTTCTCACTGATTTGTAATGCCACATCTGTCAAATACCAGGTTTAGCATATGCAAAGGCCTATTTTTGTTACATTTTTAGAAGGATGTTTCGTGCATTCTGGATACGAAGTTTTTTGCCATTGATATATGTTGCAAATGTTTTGTCCCATTTTTAAAAAAGTTTTTTAGTGTTCATTATTTTTGAGAGAGAGAGAGAGAGAGAGAGAGACAGAGTGCAGTCAGGGGAGGGGCAGAGAGAGAGGGAGACACAGAATCCGAAGCAGGCTCCAGGCTCTGAGCTGCATAGAGCCTAACTCTGGGCTCGAACTCACAGACCGCAAGATCGTGACCCGAGCTGAAGTCGGACGCTTAACCGACTGAGCCACCCAGGTGCCCCATAAGTTAAAAAAAAATTGTTTTTGAGAGAGAGCATGTGTATGCGAGCAGGGAAGGGGCAGAGAGAGAAAGGGAGAGAGAGAATCCGAAGCAAGCTCCAGGCTATCAGCTCAGTGCAGGGCTTGATCTCATGACCGTGAGATCATAACCTGAGCTGAAATCAAGAGTAGGATGCTTAAATGACTGAGCCACCTGGGCACCCCTGTTTTTCTCTTTCAGTGTTGAGTTATATTAAATAATTTTCTAATGTCAAACTGACCTTAAACTCATGGAATAAAATACAGTGTGTTCATGATCCCTCACCATTTTTAAATACAGCTGGATTGGGTTTGCCTTTATATTTTATTTTCTTTTTATTCCATGATTGTAAATATTCCTATTTTCTTGTTTCCAAATGTCAGAGTTCTCGGTCAGACTTGAAAACACTTTAAAACAAATCCTTGGCAACCTCCAAATATATTCCTGGTGACCCTGATCTCCCTCAGGCCATAGTGTTGGGACCAGACGGGTATATAGAAAGTCACCTCTGCTTCTGTATTTTAGGTGATTTTTTTAAATCTGTGTTTATGAGTGAGATTGATCTGAAGTTGTACCCTCCCTCCCTCCCTCCCTCCCTCCCTCTCTCTCTCTCTCTCTCTCTCTTTCCCTTCCTTCCTTCCTTCCTTCCTTCCTTCCTTCCTTCCTTCCTTCCTTCCTTCCTTCCTTTCTGAAATTTTACTTTTTCAAACCGTCCTATTGCACTTTGTTATCAAGGGTGTGATTGCCTTGTAAAGTGAGTTGGCAGGCATTTCCCTCTTTCCCTATATCACAGACTTCTTTGTGTAACTTTGGAAACAATTGCCTTCTTTGGCGGTTGGGTATTATTGGCTGGAGTGGCTGTTGAACCTGGTGTGTGGTTTTTTTTTTTTTTTTTTTTTTGGTGGGAAGGCATCAAGGTTCCGTTAGCCTTATATAAACGAGTTCCGGACTGTATCTTTTTCTTTCCTCTGGAACCATCTGTGCACAATATGGATTATCTGTTCCTTGTATGTTTGATAGAATCTGCGTGGTGGTAGTGTGTGTGTGCATGCTCACGCGTGTGTGTTTTAAGTTCCTGATTCAATTACTTTTATTGTTGTTAGTCTTTTCTTCTTGAGTCTGTTTGGTTCTTTGTATTTTTATAAGGTATGGTTCTTTAAAAAAATTTTTTTTAATGTTTATTTATTTTTGAGAGAGAGAGGGGAGGGAGGGACAGAGGGAGAGGGAGACGCAGAATCCGAAGCAGGCTCCAGGCTCTGAGCTGTCAGCACAGAGCCCGACGCGGGGCTCCAACTCACGGACCGCGGGATCATGACCGGAGCCGAAGTCGGCCGCTTAACCGACTGAGCCACCCAGGCGCCCCTGGTTCTTTGTATTTTTAAAAGAGAATTCTCCCAATTTGCCCAGTTTTGAAACCTGGGACTGAAGAAGGATCAGGGTAAAGTTCTAGAAAGATCTTTGGTGCCAGGTAAAGTCACAGTGACTAGAAAGCACACACATTTTTCATCTAAACCTCAATATTATGGGTGTTTAGGAGGCTGAAACTTACAGGAAAGACATCAGCATCTTGCTTGGTCTTACCCTGTAAGGACAAGCCGGCCTTGTCAGATCACTTTCAACTTCATTAGTCTTTTTAAGCCTGGTCCTCCTGTTTGCAAAGTGATTATAGTTACACCTGCTGCACAGAGTTGTGAGGAACAAATGGTCATATGTTGCATGTACCTGGTAATGCATAGCTATGGATTCGGACCTAAGAGAACCTTTGGAGAACTTCGGGGCCAGGCATTCTTACAGATCGCTTGCAGGACTCGAAACTGGAGGGTCTGGGGGCACCTGGGTGGCCCAGTCGGTTAAGCATCAGACTTCGGCTTAGATTATAATCTCGTTGTTTGTGGGTTTGAGCCCCGCGTCGGGTTCTGTGATGACAGCTCAGAGCCTGGAGCCTGCTTCCGATTTTGTGTCTCCCTCTCTCTCTGCCCCTCCGTCACTCACGCTCTGTCTCTCTCTCTCAAAAAACTAAATAAACATTAAAAAAATTAAAAAAATAAAGAGACGGTTAAGTTAAAACGAGGGCATTGGGGTGGGCCCTCACCCAAGAGGCATGGGGTTTGATCTCCCTTATATGGAGATTAGGGCGCAGACACGCGGAGGGAAGACGGCCGTGTACAAGCTGAGGAGGGAGGCCTCGAGAGACGCCAACTGTGCCCAGCATTTTGACCTTGGACTAGTTCTAGTCCCCGGAACCGTGAGACAGTAAATTTCTGTTTTTAGAGAAAAAGCACCCCGGTCTGTGGCACTTTGTGACCGTGGCCTGGGCAGACTCACAAGCTGACCATGGTCATCTCGCTTCGTGTACCATTAACAGACCCTCTGAGTTTCCTTCATAAGCATCTCCAAGACTTTTTCTCTGTTTTGCTGTGGCCCCCTTGGTGGCACCCTGCCGGAGGCGGCCCTCGGCCTCACGATGTCTATAATCGGACTCGCTCGGTCCACAGTCTGGCCGTGTACACACCCGGAGAGACCCCAGAGCCAGGGAGGTGCACGTCGGAAGCTGGATTTGAGGCTAATTACCCGTCTCAGCGCTTTTCCCCGGTGTTCAGAGACTTGCTTTCTATGACCTGGCTTTTCGAGATTCTGGTTCTCCAAACAAAACCAAAATACTCCATTCCCACTCTTGTCTGAATCTAAATGACTCTGGTGACTTTTGGGCGTAAAATTCACATCTGAGGGGACACAGGTGTCTTTGCTCACGTCTCTGCCTCCCAAGGAGGCAAGTTGCCCACAGAGCCTGGCCCAGAGCCTCGTTCACATGGAAACTTGTCATGCATCAGGACCCCGGGGGACGGACGGGAGATGCGGATTCCTGGTTCCCGGGGAGACACATGGAGAAGCAGGTCGGGAGAGGGTGTGATTTGAGGCTAAGCGCCGCGGGAGGGAACTTCAGCCTGATTGATCTGGAGGGTAAGTCAGGCGTTTGTAAGCTCTGAGGTTGTCTGGGGTGCGAGGCGTCGAGGGGACCCGGCTTTTCTCTCCCACCCATCCATCCCTGGCCAGTGGCCGCACCCACCGTGCGGGATGCAAGCTCCCCTGCTCCCCGCCACTTCCTGGCTTATGCTGGAAGCAAGAAGCCCAGTGAGGCCGGGGAGAGGAGGCCACAGGAAAGGGGTATCCGCAGGGGATCTGGGTTGGGGGCATGATCTGGGGGTACACACACCTGCCGTTTGGTCCATCCGGGAGCCGAGCTCACCTGTGCTCTTGCGTTTTCCTCTGTGGCTTTTTGGTGCCCGTGTATTTCCAGGAAGCAGCCTCTACACAGAGTGAACCGTTTCCATCCTGACCGGTTTTCATGAGGTGTCTGATGTATTTCACCTTTGACCCCCCTAGTTTACACGGCAGGCCTCTCCGCTTCAACCTGGATTGCCCGCACTAGCCTCTCCCATACCCATGTCGGCTCATCCTTCTCCCGGCAATCGGAATCTTCTGCTCCTTGAGTCTTTTCCCTCCTTCCTTCATGATTTCTGTCTTCTACACCCTCTGTAGCCTTTTTGTCCTTCTTTCTTTTTTTAATGTTTATTTTTGAGAGAGAGAGAGAGAGAGAGAGAGAGAGAGAGAGAGAACGTGAGCAGGGAAGGGGCAGAGAGAGAGGGAGACACAGAATCCCAAGCAGGCTCCAGGCTCCGAGCTGTCAGCGCAGAGCCTGACGTGGGGCTCGAACCCATGACCTGGGCCGAAGTCGGACGCTTAACCGACTGAGCCACCCAGGTGCGCTCCCCTCCCGCCCCCGGGGGAAGAGATTTCTAATTGAAATACAACTGAGTGAAAAATATGAATAAGTAAAGAAAATGCATTGATGCTTTAACACTAACTACGAAGACTTTGCTGGAAGGTCACACGGCTACTCCGGGCTGGTTAACGAGAATGAGCTGAGCCTACACGTTCCCTCCGGAGGAGCGGCTGAGACAGAGCTCACTGGGAAAGCCGACGTACAGAGTGATGTGCACAGCATAACTGCATTTTTACGAGAGAATTTAAAAAATGCATAAAGCTCTTCCTTATACGTGCATATGTATTTGTAGGAGCACAGGAAAAGGTGAGCAAAGGCCCACACCAGACTGTCACTTTAATTAGATTAGAAGTGGGGACTGGAGGGGCGCCTGGGTGGCTCAGTCGGTTTTTGTTTTTGTATCCCCCCGGATACAGTCTTCGGACCACATGACCCTTGGGGCCATGATGTTCATTGCCCCATCTGACGCTCGAACCTCCTCTATACTTATTTCCTGTCGTGAAAACCTAAATAAAGAAAATACAGAACCGTTTTAAAGAAGAAATGCCCGATTGTTTCCACACAGGACGTTTTTTAAAGCGTAGTTTAAAATTCAGTCCGCTCTTGGGGTATTTATAGTCTCTTGAGAATGTTCCAGATCGCTGACTCAGTAAGCCCAGGCTGTTAAAAATGCGTGTTTTTAAACTCCACAATGTAACATTGTCTGAGCTCCTTGCCATTGGAGGCTGACCCTACAGCCTGAGTCTGCCTTGGTTTTCTAGGGGCTGAGCTCAGCCTCTCTGAGCATCGGACACCCCGCACCCCCAACTCAAATGCGATGATCGGGCAAGTTCCTCGCATAGCATGGAGGAAAGGAGGCCAGGAGCGGCACGTGAAAGAACACAAAGTTACTGTGTTCACGGCAGTGAGAGTGAAACGCTCCTGCACCAAGGGGAGTCAGCATCCTCTCTTTCCAGCAGGAGAAGTGCACCCAGGAGGAGAGGGCACGTGCCCGAAGACTCGCCCCGCCCCCCTTCAGCCCCCCAACCCCGGGGTAGCAGATGGTTCGGCTCTCCTGGGTTCCGAGTAGCTTCTAAACTGGGCACCTTCCTTTGGTCCAGTTCAGTTTGGTCATGGTGGTGGGACTGGTTTGCTCTGGGAGCTGGTAAACGGCAGGGTCAGCCAAGATTTCCAGATCTCAGCTGTGCTACATTAATGAAGATGTCTCAGTGATCTTCTGTGGGCCATTTAGTACACACACACACACACACACACACACACACACACACACACACACAAATACACACACGTACACATCTATGCACACACATACACATATACACACATATACACATATATGCACACACAAATACATATAAACACATATAGACCTATATATACACACATCTATATACACATACATACACATACACCCATATATTCACACACATAGACACATATATACACGCATGCATACACACACACACACACACACACACACACACAGTTGGCCCTTGAACAACACAGGTTTGAACTGCGTGGGTCCACGTCTAGGCAGATTTTTTTGGATGAATACAGCACAGTACTATAAGTGTATTTCCTCTCCTTTATGATTTTCTTGTAACACTTGCTTTTCTCAAGCTTCCTAGACTGTAAGAATACAGCCTATAATACATATACTAAATACGTGTTAATCGACTAGGTTACTGGTAAGACTTCTGGTCAGCAGTAGGCCATTAGCAGTTAAGTTCTGGGAAGTCAGAAGTTAGATGTGGATTTTTGACTGCATGGGGGTCAGCACCTCTGACCTCTGCATTGTTCAAGGGGTTCACTCACTGTATCTGTATGGGTATCTAATATTTATCCAACAGTCAATATGCATACAGAGGGAATTCTCCCAATAACTCCAGATTATAGCAATGCAGATCACTTCCCACTCAGGCTGGGTACCACCAGCTGGGGCAAAATAATCTCCTTTCTTATGAACCCCTAAGCATTGCAGGGGGTGTGGGTGCAGGTGGGTGCATCTAGTTACTGGTATTGGCATATTCCGCCCAGGGAGGGGGTCGCTGCTTTGAGTCCCGAGAAGGAAAGTCCTTTTGGGATCCCAGGGAGGCAAAGTCTGGTCTTCAAAGAAGAACCTTAGATCTCATGAGTTCTAGCTCACGGAAGGGAGAATGCCAGGGCAAGTAAACAGTCCGACTTAGATGTTGGCAAAGATTTTTACCAACAAGACCCATCCCCTTGCTCAATATGTCTTCCCCAATCTCTTTCTAACCCCGGCTCCCTTCGCATCATAATGGTCCCCATCCTAAGAAAAAACAGAAGAGAAGGCTTTAGTAATTGGTTTGTCCTGGCTCTTCCAGGAGCTATTATTTAAGTGACTTGTTCTCAAAGAGGGGTCCCAAGAGCACCAGCATCACTGGGCAATTATCAGAAAGGCAGATGCTGGGTGGCTCAGGCTGTTACACACCTGACTCTTGATTTTGGCTCAGGTCACGATCTCACGGCTCGTGGAATCGAGCCCTTGAGTCTGGCTTTGCACCCACAGCGCAGAGCCTGCTTGGGATTCTCTCTCTCCCTCTCTTTCTGCCCTTCTCCTGCTCTCTCCTCTTTCTTAAAATAAATACACTTAAAAAAAAAAAAAAGAAAAAGAAATGCAGATTCTAGTGTCCTGCCACAGTCCTAGTGAATCAGCAGCTCTGGGCTGGGGGCCTGGCAGTCTGTGTTTTATTTATTTATTTATTTTTATATGTTTGTATTTATTTTTGAGACAGAGAGAGACAGAGCATGAGCAGGGGAAGGGCAGAGAGAGGGGGAAACACAGAATGCGAAGCAGGCTCCAGGCTCTGAGCCGTCAGCACATAGCCCGACGTGGGGCTCAAACTCATGGACCACGAGATCATGACCTGAGCCGAAGTTGGACGCTCAACGGACTGAGCCACCCAGGCGCCCCTGGCAGTCTGTGTTTTAACGAGTAGCCCAGTGATCCTGATGTTCGCTGTAATTTGAGACCCGGTGCTTTAAATAAGCACAGATGAAGCCATGATCTCCAATTCCTGGAGTCTCCCTCGTGCTTCTGTAATTTAAGTCTGACATTAAGCTTTAAAGATACCAGGTTGCCTAGCTTTCACATGCTGGATATTGCAAGTGAGTTACTTTTCCAGAGTCACAAAATACCACTGAAAGGGGAAATGAGCAGGGCGCCTGGGTGGCACAGTCGGTTCGGCATCCGTCTTCGGCTCAGGTCACGATCTCATGGCTTGTGGGTTCGAGCCCCCGCGTCGGGCTCTGTGCTGACGGCTCGGAGCCCGGAGCCTGCTTCGGAGTCTGTGTCTCCCTCTCTCTCTCTCTCTGTCCCTCCCCTGCTTGTGTGCTCTCTCTCTCTCTCTCTCAAAAATAAATAAATAAACATTAAAAAAAAATTGCAAGGGGAAAATGGGACCAGTGAAGAAACGCGTCTCCTCCGGTTTATTAACTGCAGAGACCCCAAAATGTTCCCACCACCAGCGACTCTGATGGGACTTTGTATTTCTTACTAATTCTAGTTCTTCAAGATCTAAAATCACTTCCACCGGGTTCCCGGAAACTTTTAAGCTTTGCCATGAGCGAGTTACTGCTCTGACAGTCTCTGAAGGCTTCCCGCGGGACAAATCTATGCCTTGAGAGTAAGGACTCCTTGTCTATTATGATGAGCCACTGGAGTGAAATAGAACCCTTGTTCTCGAGGGCAGCAAACTCTTCCAAGTCTGTGATGTCATTGTTTGCGCGTAACAACCTCTCACATCCGCCTCGCTCTGTGGTTTCCAAAGCTCTTTGACGTTCAGCCTTGTGCTCTGTCTTAACAAAACCCCTCTCATAGACCCCCGTACCTGCGATGACCTTTTTTGTGAGCCTGTTTCCTTCGCTGTGAAACGCAGGAAGTGGCTTGGCTGAGGTCACGTGACCCTGTGGGTGGCCGCCCCTCTCATTATCCTTCTTAAAATAAAAAGGGCCAGTGACCCTGGTTTCCCACTGAAGGTCGATGTTAATGTTTTCATAACATAGAAAAGCACACAGGGGCGCCTGGGTGGCTCTGTTGGTTAAGCGTCCGACTTCAGCTCAGGTCATGAGCTCACGGTCTGTGGGTTCGAGCCCCGCGTCGGGCTCTGTGCTGACAGCTCGGAGCCTGGGGCCTGCTTCCGATTCCGTGTCTCCCTCTCTCTCTTTCTGCCCCTCCCCTGCTCATGGTCTCTCTGTCTCTCCAAAATAAATAAACATTAAAAAAATTGTTTTAAAGCAAAGCATACGAGTGCTGGCATGTAGTTAGTTAGCACTCTGTGTCAGATGTCACTCACTTGTCATCGTTCAGTACAGGGAATCGCAAAGGGATTATTAAGTGGCTTGCTGGTGACATCCAGGCCATCACAGAGCTGGAACTCTAGAAGGACGGGGCTCCTTTGCCCCGAACTTTGTCCCCAGACCACAGTGGGAGCAGACAACACGCCCGACCTGACTTTGCTCCCTGCATCCTAGCCTTGGTCCTCTGCTCTCCCCTTCCTCTCCTCACTGCTTCCTCCCCTGGAATCCTGTTCTGGAACCTCCAGCATGAAGCTGATATTTCCCCGTCACCTACCGCCCGCGAACACCATCCAAGACACGGGGCGATGCAGACGCAAATTGGGCACCGCGTGTCGCTAATTCTAAGCAGCACCTGAAAGACAAGGTCAGCATCTCTGAAATCACAGTAGCTGTACCAGCAGCTGCCCCAAGTCACCAAAGTGCATGCCTAGCATGGGGCTGCCCCTCGCCCCCACCAGGCGCCCAGCTATGAAAGGCTCAGCCGGAACCGGGAGGCCTTTCCTTTCAGATGGCTGGTTGGTGCCAGGCCCTCCCCCCTCAGTGAGCGGTTGCCAATACCACCCGGGGCCCCAAGGAGAACTGCTCTGAGGGCTGCGGAAGTAGGAAAAGCCACCCGAGCCAGATCAGAGAATGACGTGGGACGGGAACTGTGGGCCAGGACGAGAGGTCCCCAAACCTTTGACATGGTGCACCTCCACATCTGAGCATGCGCCCCCAAAGCTGTGCATTCATTTATAAATGTAAACCGTTATCGGGGCGCCTGGGTGGCTCAGTCTGTTGATTTCAGCTCAGGTCATGATCTCATGGTTGGTGAGTTTGAGCCCCGTATTGGGCTCCACGCTGACAGTGTGGAGCCTACTTGGAATTCTCTCTCTCTCTCTCTCTCTGCCCCTCTCCACCCCTCTCTCTCAAAATAAAGAAATAAACTTAAAAAAAAAGTAAGTTATTACTGTACTCCTATGTAAAATCTAAAACAGTTGCAAAAATAGACATTAAAACATAAGATAAAAACAATTAGATGCCAAAGAGCATCTTTTTTTTTCTTTTAAAGTTCATTTACTTATTTTGAGAGAGAGGGAAAAAGAGTATGAGCAGGGGAGGAGCAGAGAGAGGGGGAGAGAGAATCCCAAGCAGGCTCCACACTGAGCCCGACACAGGGCTCGATCTCACAAACCGGTGAGATCATGACCTGAGCAGAAGTCGAGAGTCGGGCGTCTAACCAACTGAGAGCCACCTGGATGCCCCAAAGTTAAGGAATCTTCTGACCACACCACAGAGACTCTTCTCGGAACCCCCTCCTGGGTGAGTGCACCCCACTTGCCAGGGCGCTGTCTAGACAGTGGAGAAACAGGCTGGACAGTGAATTCACCCTTTCATTATAAAGAGGCAGGAGGAACTCAAGGGAGGGCATGGCCATAAAACATGTGACCGAGAAGTAGGTCCAGAAACACTGAAAGTATTTTGAAATGTTACAACAAGGCCTGTCCCATATCCACTTGTAAGTTGTCATTGGGTCGGTTTCCTGGTCCTGATGTGGGTACTTGACTCACTAAGGTGGTGGACCTTTGGGTGTGGTGAGGGGCAACAGGGAAGCCACAGGGAGGGAGCTGGGACTTGGGGGTCCCGGCGTAGAGCGGACGGAACGTGGGAGCCCAGTCTCCTAAGGAATGGGAGGGGACCTTGGCCAGAATCCCAAGCAGGCTCTGCACCATCAGCACGGACCCTGACGTGGGGCTTGAACTCCTGGACCGTGAGATCATGACCTGAGCCGAGATCAAGAGTTGGTCCCTTAACTGACTGTGCCACCCGGGCGCCCCTCATTTATTTATTTATTATTTTTTTAATGGTTATTTTGGAGAGAGAGCCAGTGCAAGTGGGGGTGGGGTAGAGGGGGCGGGGTACAGAAGCTCTGATGCAGGCTCTGTGCTAACAGCAGAGAGTCCAATGTGAGGCTCGAACCCACAAACCATGAGATCGTGACTTGAGCCAAAACCAAGAGGGGATGCTTAACCGATTGGGCCACCCAGGTGCCCCATTTACGATATGGTGGTCACTGTGCTAACAAGATACCTATTCACTCCATGAATCCTGATACTCTCGACTTCAAGGGAGTGTTTCTGCTTTTCCCCCCACCTGACAGATAAACAAGTGGAGGCACAAAAGAGGAGATATGACTAGCTCGGGTCACACAGGGAAGAAGTGGCCGTGCTGGGATTTTTGGACCGAGGGAGGGTTGATGAAAAACCCCACTTAACCACTGCACTCACTGCCCAAGATTGACGGGAGCATCGGCACACATCCCACAGCCTCAAACCCCGTTAGTAAACTCCACCCCCACCCAGAGCCTCATCAACGGGTCATGCGACTTGGACCAAAGGTCTCCAGGCATCTGGGGAAGAATTCACCATCTTGGAAAAGTCTCCTGCTGAGCTAGCCTTGAAAATCCTCACCATTGCTTTCCTGTAACCATCCCGGGAGACCATTTATTTTCCGCTTGCTTCCTTCGCTTTTCAATCTCCCTCCTCCTCTACTTAGTAGATTTCACCAAGCCACAGGCTTACTAGGTAATTTGCATGGAGTCTCCTCTTGGCTTATTTTGTGTAACACAAGATGGAACACAAAAGCCTCCACCCTTCAAAGGATTTGAGGTTAGAGGGAACCCAGCTGGGATCCAGACTGGAAAAGGAAAGGAAAGGAAGAAGGAAAGGAAAAAGGAAAGGGAACAGGAAAAAAAAAAATTAAAGGAAAAGAAAAGAAATAGAACCTAACAAAGTAGCAGAATGAAACAAAGAGGGCTGTCCAAAGTCTCCATAAATCTTTAGTTCCCTTCATTGTTTGTTCCTAAGGACAGGAGTGTTCCAATTTATGTAATCTTTTCCCTCAAGGACTTTTCTTTTTCCTTAAGAAAAATAATTTTTTTAATGTTTATTTATTTCTGAGACAGAGACACAGCACGAGTGGGGGAGGGACAGAGAGGGAGATACAGAATCTGAAGCAGGCTCGGGGCTCTGAGCCATCAGCACAGAGCCTGAGGCAGGGCTCGAACTCACAGACTGTGTGAGATCGTGACCCGACCAGAAGTTCGTCGCTCAACCGACCGAGCCACCCGGGGCCCCTTCCCTCAAGGGCTTTTCATCAGATGAAGGGAATTCTTCCTTCCACCCAAGACTTGTGAATTGCGCTGGTTACCGGAAACCTCCAGCCCCACCCGAAAATCCTCTTCCTCTTGGCCGAGCTTCAGGCTGCTGCCAGCAGGTGGCGCCAGCCTGCCTGTTTTCTCTCCGCGCCCTTTTGGGCGAGGGCGCGGGGTGGGGGTGGGGGGTGGGGAGAGGCCCAAGGGCAGAACTGCTGAGCCCGCGCCAAGATTTCTTCTGGCATCTGGAATGCATTAACAACAGCCCACAAATCTGAATCTCATCTCCTTGGAAGAGAGTGAAGGAGAGAGAGAGAGCGAGCGAGCCTGAAATACTAAGGAGGGGAAGAGGGCAGAGAAGATAGAGAAGATGCCCCCTGAGCCCCCGGGAGTGTCATTACTGGGAAGGGTGTGCCTCTGCCCCTGGCTCAGCCAGTGCGAGGGGCCCCCGGCATGCCCCGCTGTGGGTGGACAGGGCCCACGGCCTGGAGGAAGGAAGCGGTGAGCCAGAGGGTTCCAAACAAAGGATCACAAGACAGGATCCCCAGAACTCTTGTTTTACTGGCGTCCCTGTCCCTCCTAGGCGGGGACAGAGAGGGAAGGGGTGGAGGCTGCCCCTTCCTCCTCTGCATGCGATTTTGTCAATTTATAGAATGACATACCCGTTTGCTTCTGCGGGTGACTAATGGGTAAGGCCAAACGGGGCCGGTGCCAGAAAATATCAGTGCTTTATGATGACTCCCCTGGATTCCGTCTCTTTATTTTTGTTCCTGGGCCTTCGTGATGACTGATTTGACTGGCTTCACTGGCAGTTGAGGTCTGACCCCTCTCCGGGTGGGGGTGGGGAAGGAGGTCGGAGGGAGATGGGGGTTGGGGACGGGCCAGCCGGGCACCCTCCCCGGGCTGTGCCTCGGTGGTGAGGGCTCTTGGGTTTGGGGAATGAGGTCTGGTTCTCCTTCCTCCACCTGTGGCCAGAGATGCCTCCATGGCTAAGGCGGAGAGGGGCCCGCCGGCCGGACAGGTACAGCCCTGCCCCGTGAGGGTTTACACCTGTTCTCGGGTGTTCTCTGATCATTTTACACGCCCGGCTGCCTCACTGCGGATGACGTCATTTCTTTTACTGCTCCCGAGGCTGCTGCGTGTGGCGGGAGAAAGGCCGAGCCACCGGGCCAGGCTAAGCTCACTTTTTGTCAGGCCCTCTTTTCTGCCCTACGTTCCCCGGGGGACTCCCTGAGCAGGGGTTATTGGTAGCCGGTCATGAGGCTTCCAGCTGGAGGCTGCAGCCTTGCAACAGGCCTACGACCTTCCCGAACTCTCTCCGCTGTGACACACTGGATGAAATAGAGACAATTGTCAGTAGGTCTCCAAGTCAGCTCAAGACTGGGGAAGTGGGCATTGTGGGTATAGCCTTAAATAGTCTCCAAGTGGGGGGCTCCTGGGTGGCTCAGTCAGTTGAGCATCCAACGCGTGGTTTCGGCTCAGGTCGTGATCTCACGGTTCCTGATCTCACGGTTCGTGAGTTCGAGCCCCGTTATCAGGCTCTGGGCTGACAGTGCGGAGGCTGCTTGGGATTCTCTCTCTCTCTGCCCGCCCTCCCAAAATGAACAGATAAAGTTAAAAAAAATAAAATCTCCAAGTGGTCAGAATGAACTCCAAGAGGACCAGGGGACAGAAGAATCCCAAGTTGAAATGGGTCAGTGGGATGATGGGGCAGTGACAAGTAGGGACGGACGCCGGGAAAACACTGAGAGAAAGTCATTAGCTACAGCCCGCACCTTCCCACTGTCCTTAAGAGGAAGCTTAAGCCTTAGTCTAGGATATTCAGAGGAAGTACGTGTTTAAATTTTTTTTTTTTTAACGTTTATTTATTTTTGGGACAGAGAGAGACAGAGCATGAACGGGGGAGGGGCAGAGAGAGAGGGAGACACAGAATCCGAAACAGGCTCCAGGCTCTGAGCCGTCGGCACGGAGCCCGACGCGGGGCTCGAACTCACGGACCGCGAGATCGTGACCTGAGCCGAAGTCGGCCGCTCAACCGACTGAGCCAGCCAGGCGCCCCAGGAAGTACGTATTTTAGGCAAAACAGGTTATAAGCTCTAAAAGGGCAGAAATTGTGTCTTCTGCGTCGTTCACATCTCCCACGAGCCTTAACAATGAATAATTGCACTTATCCTTAAGAGTTTACAAGATATTTTCAGGGGCGCCTGGGTGGCCCGGTCGGTGAAGCGTCTGACTCTTGATTTTGGCTCAGGTCATGATCTTATGGTTCGTGGGTTTGAGCCCTGCGTCGGGCTCCGCACTGCTGTGGATCCTGCTTGAGATTCTTTCTCTCCCTCTCTTCGTCCCTCCCCTGCTTGTGCTCTCTCTGTCTCTCTCTCTCTTTCTCTCTCTCAAAATAAATAAATAAGCATTAAAAAAATTTTTTAAAAGAGTCTACAAGATATTTCCACACATAGTAATTTTCCACAAATTCTCATTGGCACAATGAGTGAAATATAGAACGAAGAACAACTTTGCAAATTCAAAGAGGTCAAATAATTAAGAGTCTGCCGTAAGAACAGTCAGACATCACGGGGCCTGGACTGTCAGAACTTGAACGACCGTGTCGTGTCACATCCCCTCTTCCTTTTCTTTCCCCTTAGCACACCTCTCCTTCGCTTGTGTAACCTTTCTTTCTACCCGGTGAGGCCGAGCGAGATGTAAGGAGCTGAAGGCTGGAGTCAGGCGATTCCAAGGTTCGAACCCCGGCTCAGCCGGATACTGGCTCTGTGATCTTGGCCAAGTCACTTAGTTCTTTGTGCTGTGGTTCTGTTATCCATGCAGTGGGGGTGGGGAGAGGGCTCCCTCAGGACGGCTAGAGGGTTAAAAGGGATTCTGTGCGTGAGAGAGCCTTTCAAAGTGCCATAGGGTGGGCCGATGGTATTCCAACGTACTGTAGGACTTAATACTTTGTACCCATTCAGATCGTGCCCGATACCAATTGGCCAAAACGGATGGTAACCTGCTGGGTTGATACGTGGGACGATTACAAAAAATCAAAACAGAGGCCCACACGTCTCCTTTCCTGAAGCTGGCGCCATGGTCCAGGTTGGAGCCCTGAACAAGATGGCTGCCTCAACCAGCCGAGGTTTTCCTCAGGAGGAGAGTTAACGGCATGAGAGCAACGATCCTCTGTGACATTCTCAGGCCCCGCGGCCATCGGTAGAGATCGGCCTCCCCTCTGTGGAGGCAGACCCTGGGCATGCCTGTGTCTCAGTGTACCTTATGAGCCGACGTACCATCCGCGGAACGTCCGTCTGTCCGCTTCAAAAGGACTCACCAGTCTTGAGGTGAAGATACCCACACAGAGCAACTCAGGAATCTTCTTGGGGGTTTGAAACAGCACGTTTCCCGGCTCATCTGACTACCGGGAAACGGAGGCACAGAGCCTCAAAGTGATTTGTCAGAAATTGGACAGCCAGTTATGGCCGAAGCAACGTTCAAAGGCTCCCTGGCTTGGACTCCCAAGCAAAGACGGCGGTGACAAGGCCCTGGGGCCACCAACCCAGGGCTTCCCCACCTGGGAAATGCAGGTCCCTTCCAGGCCGCAGCCAGGGCAGGGTGGAGTCTTTAGAAGGCAGCTGAAGGGCCAGACCATTGGAGGAGCCAGAGGTCCCCTCCTGTTGGTTGAGTGTGAAGGATCCTACCCACACGGCAGGAACTACCACCCCACACCCCACACCCCACACCCCGGGGGACAAGACAGAGGAAAGGCTGAGTTTGCCCTGGGGAGGCAGTGAGCGTGAACTCTGGGAGCAGCTGGGGTTTGGGCAGCCCATGACCCTCCCTGGGGGGCCATCTTCTTCCCAGTGGTCCTCCCAAGCTTCATCAAGGAGAGGCGCCAGAATGAAAGGGGCTCCTGCAGGTAATGGACAGTACCTGCCTGGGCGCTCTGAATCCTCGACTCAGTGCTGGCTTCCTCAATGAGCCCCAACAGCCCGACTTTGCAGGCCCGCGCCCCCACGTTCTTCATTCTCTATCCCCCTGGTGCCCACCCTCTGGCCGCGGTCCCGCCCCGGGCTGCCTCCTCTCACTGTACCGCCCGCCCCGTGCCAACCCCAGCCTGCCCTCCCCTGCCCGCTCTTCACCTGCGGGGCTCCCAGAGAGCTGGGACTTAATCTCCCGTTCTCCCCCCGCTGGCCGACGGCACGGGCTCTGGAGCCAGCGTCTGAGGTCAAGTCCCAGCCCTGCCGCTGCGTGATCTGGGGCAGGCTGCGGAACCTCTCTGAGCCGTGGTTTTCTCCTCGGAAAAAACGGAGACAATCATAGCATCGAGCTCTCTGAGCTGTGGGTTGGATGCAATGAGCTAATACGTGCAGATTGCTCGGTGAGTGCTGGGCACAGGGTTCAGCGGTCAGTCATGTTAGCTGTACCCCCATCTGGCTCTCCCCACAGGGTCCATCTTCACCTAGACCTCTAGACCAACAGCTTCCAAAGTGGGGAAGCATGGACTCCCCCCCCCCCCCCAGTCACTCCTTGGGGACAAGGAGGGAGTGGGGAGACTTGAGCTTCTGTTGTCAGACTTTGCTGTGTGTTCCCCCACCCCCACTGCCTCTTCCTCCCGGGCACGAGCTAGACTACATTTCCCAGCTTCCCTTGCAGTTAGCGGGGACCACGTGACTGCTCCAGGAGCCCTGGAATCAGGACAGCCCTGCCGCCATGATGCTGCCCCTCCCGGGTTCTTACCCCCAGCCTCCACCCCGCTGTGCCATCTACAAGGCTCCTCCTCTCCTCTCTCCCCATCTGCTGGCGGAGTCAAGAGGACCCCAAGGCCCCCCCCCCCCCCCCAGGAGGGAATGGAGGAGGGAATGTCACAGCACTCCAGGCTCAACCTGCTTCAAGTTAACACATTCCTCACTTGCTGACTTAAGGCCCTTGATCTGTAACAGAACTAATTTATTTTCCTTGAGGTTTGCAGACCACCGGCCTTGGGGAATAAAGGACCAGGACGTTCCCAGGCCTCAGAGGCCAGCAAATCTGTTTGAAGCCCCTCCCTTAGCTTTCGGATGAACCCCGCAATCTTCTAGCAAAATATTTTTTTCTTTTTTAAGGTCACACAAGGGACTACTGACGTCCCTTTGCGTATCTGTAGACCTTGCCCTCCTTTGCAGAAAGAACAGGGTATTCTCGCACAACGCCTGGGTACCAAGGAACTAGAGACCTTCTTGCACAACCTACGGTCACCCTGTAGCTGGCATCATCGAGCCTGCACGTAATCAAGAAATGTCACGCTGCACCCCCTTAGCTGAATAAACCCCTTTAAAAAAAAAATCTCGGGTCCAGGCAGAAACCTCAGAGTCGGCCTTTGGACAAGGGTCCACCTTTTCCCCGGGCGGCCGGCCTCGTGAATAAAGCTCATACTGCTTTCTGGTCAAAACTCGGCTCTCAAGTATTGGCCCCTTGAACCACGGCAGCCGAACTTGGGTTTCAGTGACAGGAAGAGCCACGCGATGGAAGGATCCCGAATCCTCGAATGAATGCCAGGAGTAGAGAGCCCCCTTGACCAACCAACACTGGACTCTGACCTGAGCATGAAGTAGACTTGCTGTGCCAACCCGGTGAAATTTGGGGGGATATTGGTTACACAGTTACACTAAGCCAACTTCTGTTAAAATTTATTGTTTAAAATTATCAACTTAAAAAAATCTCTTTGTAAAAAATTTTTTTAAATGTGTATTTATTTTTGAGAGAGAGAGAGAGAGATAGAGACAGAGTGTGAGCGGGAAAGGGGCAGAGAGAGAGAGAGAGAGAGGGAGACACAGAATCCGAAGCAGGCTCCAGGCTCCGAGCCGTCAGCACAGAGCCCGCCGCGGGGCTTGAACTCACAAATTGTGATATCGTGACCTGAGCCGAAGTCAGACGTGTAACCGACTGGAGCTACCCAGGCACCCAACTAAAAAAAAAATTTAAAAAAAACTAAAAAAAAAAAAAAAAAAAGCAACCAAACTCAACAATTGTTCTGTTTTTAAAAAGTGTCAGCCAAGAATGAAAGCGGCCTGCGCTGGGAATTACAAGGGCAGTTTTATTCCCAGTATCATTCCCAGTACCTAACGTGGTAACAGAGATTAGGGCATGTCGTCTCTGGGTCTCTGAGCTCTTATTTGCAGAATGAGGTCGCCAGACTGGATAATTTTGGAAGCACTTCTCAGCCCTCAGATTCGATGAGCACTGTGGTCGGCTGTTGTCTGTGGGTGTGTGCTTAACTTTGGAGGAAGCTTTAGAGGATGGCTTTGCAAATACCACGGATCGGATCGCGTCCTTTCGCCCCTTCCCCCTTGCCAAGAGAGAAGGAATGATTTCGGTGGCGGCCCGTGGGGGCCCTGCGAACCGGCTGCTTCCTGGGGATTCGCATACGGACGCCCGCCGTTTCCAGGATCAGACTTTGCAACTTCTGGTTTTTTTCTACCTTGGACCGACGACTCTTTCCCAGTTCCCGGTTTCTGGAAAGGAAGTCCCAGCGTTTCTGAAGGCCCCGACGCCCCAAGAATTCGTTCCAAGAGAATGTTCTGAATTACAGATGTTTTTGCTCCGTGCTTTCCAGTCGTCTCTGGGGCCAGAGTTTCCCTAGCACAGGCGTGGAGCATGTGATTGTGGTCCTTAAGAGGAGAGCCAAGGCAAGAACAGCTGTCCCCAGGTTTCAGTTGTTAATGGTCCCGCATCAGTGCCTCAAGGGCAAGTATTCCCTCTCTTGAACCTTGCCTGCCCCCCTCCCCCCAGCTATAGGAGAGAAATCCACACCTTGCTTTAAGTCTCTACATTTCCACGGAGCTCGGGAGCTCAGGGCAACGGACATTTTCAATCTTTGCACTTGGCTTTGCAAGAAAAGGAGCTCTGTTTATCATAATCATTATATTAGTATTATTAGCGTCATTAGATTCTGGAATCCGAGGTTCAATTCCACCTGAGAGTAGAAAACACAACCTTGCTGATTCAGAGTATACTCAGTCCCATCAGGAATTTTCTGGTTGTTGGGTTTTTTATTTTTGTTTTTTATTTTCTTTGCTTAAATCCAAATCTAAGGTGTTTCCCCTCCCTTGGTCTTTCCAGAAGGGTATGTGAGTTCAGTCACCCAGTCTCTACCATGGGAAGGGGGGCGGCGGGGGGAGAGGCATCGGTCCTGGGGATGTCGCAATCTGCACCTGTACCCACTGATGTACCGTCTTTCCCCCTATCTGGTTCCAAATCACACAGTCCCTTGACTTGTGCCCTGGTGTCCCGGCCCTGGGACCTCAGGTCTGCTGGTCCTCAGTCCCCTGCCTGTTCCTTTGGAGACAGGTGGCTGCTTGCCTGACCCCAGGGCGGGGGGGGGTGGGGGGGGGTGGGGGGGGTGGGGGGGGGATGTGCAGGACTCCATGAGGAGCTCAGCTGCCACACCCCCCTCCCTCCAGTGCAGGAGTGACTGACTACTCTCTCCTGATGGCCACCTCCCCGCCGGAATGGATACACTCTCACTGAAGGGGAGACTAGAAACTCTCTTTGGTAGGGAGGAGAGAGATGAGGGAGAAGGGAAGGGTTAGGTTTCTTTAGAAGGCAGCTCTCTGCCCTCTTCCACAAGGTTGACAAAGCAGGTGTGGGGGGGGGGTGGGTAAGAGAGCCCCAGAGGGGTTTGGAACTCCAGCAGGAGAGAGAATGCCCTGTGCTCGTCACCTGGGATCCTGGCAGGTAGCAGACCCCCTCTGAACCGCGTTCGCTCCGAGTGGGGATTTGCTTCCGCCTGGAAAATTCATTCTCAGCCAATCAGTGAGCTGACCACCCTCGTGAGCTCTTTGACATCCCGGCAATGGCCTTTCCCGACATGATTTTCATCAAGACGACAGGTTTTGAGCTCAAGCACGCCTTTCAAAAACCTCAAGAGACAACTTGCCTCACGGAGTCCCTGCCACACGCAGGGTGGCAAAGGAGAATCTCGACCTTGGGCTCATTGCGTCAGGAGACAGGCTTAAAAGACGAACTTTCAGGGGCCACAAGTTGACCATATTCACGGTTTTCGTGATTTATTTCAACACTGAGTCACGCCGGGAGGAGATCTGTTGGCCAAGCCTGCGCTCATCAAGCAGGGTGTAGGAAGGACGGCTGCACAAATATCTGATTCTTCATCAGACGGGCGCCAAGGTGCTTTGTGAACACGATGAATCAGAAAATTATCGTTCGCAACAGATCTCCTTCCAAAGCGCGCATTTTCAAGAGAAGACAGAGCAAAAAAGTCTTTAAGCTCTTTATTTTTCTCCTTTTCCTTCCCCTCCCGTCTCCATCCCTTCTCCCCACCCCTCCCCTCCCCTCCCTTCCCTTTCCCTCCTCTCCCTTCCCCTCCCTCCCCTCCCTTTCCTTCACCTCCCCTCCTCTCTCCTCGCCTCACCTCGCCTCTCCTCTCTTTCTCTCTTCCTACCCGTATAGCTCATCCATATTCTGCACCTTAGTGGTTTAGAGCAGAGCTTCTCAACTTCAGCCCTACTGATATTCCGGGCCAGATAATTCTTTGCTGTGGGGGACAGTCTTTGCTCTGTAAGGTCCCAACGGCATCCCTGCTATTCTACACACGGTTGCCAGTCACACTCCCGCTCCTGCTCCCTTTCCAGCTATAACAACCAAAAATGCTCACAGATATTCCCAGGTGTCCCCTTTCAGGGGGGAGGGGGGCTGGGGGAGGGAACAAAATTGACCTCAGTTGAGAACCACTTTAATAATTCCTCCTAGGGGCGCCTGGGTGGCGCAGTCGGTTTAAGCGTCCGACTTCAGCCAGGTCACGATCTCGCGGTCCGTGAGTTCGAGCCCCGAGTCAGGCTCTGGGCTGATGGCTCGGAGCCTGGAGCCTGTTTCCGATTCTGTGTCTCCCTCTCTCTCTGCCCCTCCCCCGTTCATGCTCTGTCTCTCTCTGTCCCAAAAATAAATAAAAAACGTTGAAAAAAAAATAATTCCTCCTATGCATGGATATTATGGTGTCCATAATAATTAAAATAAAAGCACGCAATTTTATGCTAAGCCCAACGTTGGTCATTATCTATAAAGTGTTTTATTTTCTCTTCCCCCCCCCCCCCCCAGGATCTTAGAAATAGTGTGAAATGTTTTTGCTGATCAGATATCACTTAGAATGATGCCTGTATGTCCTGGCTCCTTCTTCACCTTTAGGGACAAAATCGTGTTTTTTTTTTTGCTTTTTTTTTTCTCGGAAAACACGATTCTGCACTCGCCCTCCAAATTTGATTGATTTATCTGCGAGTGAGGTAAAATAGTTTCTTAACTGACAATCCACTAGAGACTGGGGTGGATCATTCATTGTTCCAGTGAAATTCAGTCTTAAGACACGAAGTGCCATAATTTCCGCTCATGTGTTTTCTATTTTCTGGCATTGTGTAGAAGATTAGTGAGTTTGCAGATTTCCTAGTCACAGTGCTCGTAAATTCTCGGTCCGTATTCCCGCGGAGGCCATGCTTATGGGTAGTGATTGTTACGTCATTCTACAAGGTGGTCTGTGTTTGTATCATGTTATACTAAGTATACTCTACGTCACTGCTTTCATCACTACCTGTTTTTGAATGTTTTATTTATGTTTGAGAGAGAGAGACAGAGTGTGAATGGGGGAGGGGCAGAGAGAGAGGGAGACACAGAATCCGAAGCAGGCTCCAGGCTCCGAGCTGTGAGCACGCAGGAGCCTGACGCGGGGCTCGAACTCACGAACCGCAATATCACGACCCGAGCCGAAGTCGGACGCTTAACCGACGGAGCCACCCAGGCGCCCCCAGGGGCTGGTCTTCTGATTCCTATGGATCTCTCCACTGCCCGCCCCCCCCAGCACAGGGCTCTGGTCTGAGCCGCACAAAGCTCTCGGCATAAAAGGGTGAGGTTGCACCTTGCGGCTGCTTCCGCTCCGGACGCCCGTGTGACCGGAGAATCACTTTCAGCAGAGGGTGAAGCCCGGAGTCGAAATGCAGACAGACAGGTCCACAATGCCCAAGCCCGGTGGGGTCTGAGCTGCACAAATCCTTCTTTTGACAAAGGCTAGTGCTCTCGGGGACAGGACAGCTCAGCAGTGGAAGCTGGCCCCCAGCATTGTCTCTGGCAGCCACCCAGGGGCGGGCTCTGGGCCCCGTGTCCTGCTCTCCGGTGCCTGGGAGGACGCGGGCTGTCCGCCCCAGTCAGCTGCTGTCTCTCTTCCAGCTGATTAACTTCTAAGCCAGGACCGGACTTGGCTTGGGTGGCGGGCGGGGGGGGGTAGGGGGTGGTCTGCTCCCTTCTGGAAAGGTCTCCAAGAACATTTGTCTCCACTCCCCTCTGCTGTCTGAACACACTTCCATGCCCAATTCTCTTGGGGGCGGATTTAGGGGTCCATTTGTGGGGCGTTCCGACATTGCTGTTCCTTGGAATGACCCCCCACGGGTGACGTGACCCCCACAGAGGGGGCAGGGTCGCGACTGATGGTTTTCTGTCTTTACCACAGGTGGGTCTGAGGAACGGGCCTGTGAAAAATCGAGGTTAGGTTCATTCAAGAATCATTTTACGGGGCGCCTGGATGGCTCGGTCGGTTAGGTGTCTGACCGGCTCAGGTCACGACCTCACGGTTTGTGGGTTCGAGCCCTGCGTCGGGCTCCGTGCTGCCAGCTCAGAGCCCGGAGCCTGCTTCGGATTCTGTGTCTCCCCTCTCTCTCTGCCCCTCCCCTGCTTATGCTCTGCCTCTCTCTGTCTCTCAGTAATAAATAAACGTAAATAAATAAATAAATTGCTTAAAAAAAAAAAAAAAAGAATGATTTTACGTTGGGGCGCCTGGGTGGCTCAGTCGGCTAATCATCTGACTTCGGCTCGGGTCACGATCTCGTGGTTCTTGAGTTCAAGACCTGCGTCGGGCTCGCTGCGGTCAGCGCAGAGCCCGCTTTGGATCCGCCGTTCCCCTCCCTCCGTCCCTCCCCGCTGGTTCTCTCAAAAAAAAAAAAAAAAAAAAGATTTAATTTTTTTTTTTTTTAACATTTATTTATTTTTGAGACAGAGAGAGACAGAGCATGAACGGGGGAGGGGCAGAGAGAGAGGGAGGCATAGAATCAGAAGCAGGCTCCAGGCTCTGAGTCATCAGCCCAGAGCCCGAAGCGGGGCTCGAACTCACGGACCGCGAGATCGCGACCTGAGCTGAAGTCGGACGCTCAACCGACTGAGCCACCCAGGCGCCCCAAAAAAGATTTTATATTGCCTCCAGTTTTGAAACATCTCACAGAAGGGTATAGAGTGTCGGTTAGGAGGATGGCTCAACTGTGGTTCCGGGAGAAGACGTCACTAGGACGTCTGGGTGGCCTTATTATGACTGTTACTGTTTTGCACGCTTACGTGGCCAGGCGCTGTATATATAGTCTCCTTTATTCCTCATTGTCCTTTTCTCATTCCCATTTGACAGCCGAGGAGACTGAGACCCGAGGGGTTGAGTGGCTCGCCCATCAACGTGAGCCATCGGGTTAAGATACCAGGCACGACTCCTGGCTTTAGAAACTTCGGTTGAGACCCTGAAATCATGGTGTTGCACGATCAAGGGTGGAAGGTCAAGGGTGGGATTGGTTGACTTCCGATGACTGAGTTGCTTGAACACATATTCCTTTGTGCCACAATCTCTGCCATGGGGGCCACGTCCTAAGGAATGTGTGGAACGGAATCTTCTTCCTGAGGCTCACTCCGTCCCCCAGAAGGAACCAGTGGCTTTGTGTAATAAACCGTTGGGTGTGTTTCCCTCAGAAACCTGCTTGGATCCTTCACTTACACGAAGGAATACCTGAACGATAACAGCTTAAACTTCTTCCAGCTAATGATGGAATGGCAGAGATCAGCCAGAAATCCTTTGCAGGAAGCATGAAGGTCCTCACGTGATTCCAGTTCCAAAAAGCCTGCTTTCCCCCAATCGTTCCGACGAAGTCCTCGCTTCCCATTAGGTATATGAGGACGCCGAGGTTTCGGGAGAGGCCTTGACCGTGACTGTTAGTAGTTTGTAGGCCCGGGCCAGAATTCAGGTCTCTGGATCCTCCGTTGGGAAATCACATGGAGGAGTGAGTAACTTGAAGCCTCTCCCACCCTGGAATGTTCAGATTCCTGGCACAGGGCGATACTAGGGGCTTGGAACATTCCAGAGGAAACAAACGCAAGATGAGCAGAGGGACAAAGACCCGTTAACGGTAGGCTCACAGTGCACGGGAGAGGGTGGCCGGAAGATTCCCAGGGGTGGTGGCCGCCCAGGTCAAAGGACGCCAACAGGAAATGCTGACTCCCAGGGCCCCCAGGCTGGGAGGAGGCCTTGGCCTTGTCTCCAGGCTGAGCTGCTGTCAGGTCTTCAAGCTTTGAGAGTCAGCCCAAGGTGACTCAGACTTCCTGAGAAGCCTCTTATCTCAGCCGGCACAGACCTCTGTGCCTTCCCTTGCTGGAGATGTCACCCATTCGGGGCCATTCCCTCCCCCAGCCAGATCAATGGCCCTTCACCACTCTAGGGAGGGTCCTGCGAATGGCCCCATGACAAACGCTCGGGGATTGTCTCTCTAGGATTTCTGTTTGTTTCCACTTCCCTGTCCTCCTCCCTCTGCTCAGAGGCTCCCGAAAGTCCCGGAGGAATTGACTCATTCTCCCCATGAACGTTTTGCCTGCAGGAGAAACACAGCCATCGTTCTGGTGACCATTTTTTCCAAACTAAATCAGGACAAGATGCCGGGATGGAGAGAGGGTCCTGGTGGGACGTGAGGGCCCCGTGTTTTAAGTTGGCCTTATGAACGGGTTCTCTGGGTAGGGTCTAATCACAGGGAGGCCATGTGGGGGGGTGGGGGCGTGTGTGAGGCACACTCAAGTTCTCTCCAACCTGATCGCCAATGTCCTGCCCAGCTAGATTACTGCACGTGTCCTCAAAGACCATCGAGGAAGGGCCATGGTTGAAAATCCTGTCTGCCTTTTCTTGTTGATGGCGGTGGAGACCATGGGGCTTTACCACACGAGACACCGCTATATGGTCACTAGACTGTTTCAAAAGAAAGTTCTCGGGGTGCCTGGGTGGCTCCGTCGGTTAAGCGCCCGACCTCGGCTCAGGTCAGGATCTCACGGTTCGTGAGTTCAAGCCCCGCGTCGGGCTCTGTGCTGACAACTCAGAGCCTGGAGCCTGCTTGGGATTCTGTGTCTCCTTCTCTCTCCGCCCCTCCCCCACTTGTGCTCGCTCTCTCTCTCTCTCTCTCTCTCTCTCAAAAATAAATAAATGTGAAAAAAAAAAAAAAGAAAGTTCTCAGCAAATTTATACCCCGAGGGCTATTCCTTTTAAGTTGATCTTTAGTGCTGTTAAGGATCTCCGAGACCCCTTCCATTTTGGTGTTGAGGAGATAGAGTCTCAGAAGAGTTAAGTGATTGACCCAAACCCTTACAATATTAGAGACGTTCAGACACAAATGGAAGATTCCTGGCTCCCGGCCCAGCGTTCTCCCCGGCAGATCAATCCTCCCCCGGGGGAGCAGGTAGTGTTTAATGTTCTAAGCAGCTCCTTTGCTCGCTAATACTTTGGTAGAAGATGTCAAGGCTCAGTAGGACACCATTCTAGCCCGACCAGGTTGATTCCAGAAGCCAGATCCTCCGACTGAAAAACAGACCTTTTATTTATTATTATTTTTTAAACTTTTTAACGTTTATTCAATTTTGAGGAAGAGAGACAGAGCATGAGTAGGGAAGGGACAGAGAGAGAGGGAGACACAGAATCCAAAAGCAAGCTCCAGGCTCTGAGCTGTCAGCGCAGAGCCCGATGTGGGGCTCGAACTCATGAACCGTGAGATCATGACCTGACCTGAAGTCAGCCGCTTAACCAACTGAGCCACCGAGGTGCCCCCAAAACAGCCCTTTTAATATGAATGGACAAAAGGTACACGAAAAAGTGCATCACTTGTCCTCAGGGAGATGCGAAGCAAAACCACAACGAGAGATCTCGCCTCCCGCGGGTAAGAGTGGCCAATATCAGGAAGAACAAAAGGCAAGTGTTGGCCAGGGTGTGGAGAAAGGGGAACGCTTGTGCACCATACGTGGAAATGTAAACTGGTGCAGCCACTACGGGAGTGTGGAGAGGGTCCTCAAAAAGTTAAAAATGGAACCCCCGGGGGGCACCTGGGTGGCTCAGTCGGTCAAGCATCCGACTCTCGGTTTTGGTTCAACCCCATGATCTCACCGGCGAGTTTGAGCCCCGCCTCAGGCTCCGAGGTTAACAGTGTGGAACCTGCTTGGGATGCTTTCTCTCTCCCTCCCTCTCTCTCAGCCCCTCCCCCGCTCATGCTCTCTCTCTCTCTCTCTCAAAATAAATAAATAAACTTAAAAAAAAAATTGAACTACCGCACGATGCAGCAATTCCACTGCTGGGCATTTATCCGAAGGAAATGAAAACATTGACTCAAAAAGATTTCTGCACGTCTGAGTTCACTGAAGCATTATTACAATGGCCAAGATATGGAAACAACTTAAGTGTCCATCGGTGGATGAATGGATAAAGTTGTGGAGTATTATTCAGTCAGAAAAAAGGTAATCCTGCCATCTGGGACAGATGAATGGACCTTGAGGGCATTATGCTAAATGAAATAAGTCAGAGAAAGACAAAAACTGCATGATTTCACATGTGGAATCTAAGAAAAATGAACTCAGTGGGGACCTGGGTGGCTTAGTCGGTTAAGTGTCCGACTTTGGCTCAGGTCATGATCTCGTGGTTCATGAGTTCAAGCCCTGCGTCGGGCTCTGTGCTGATGTCTCAGAGCCTGGAGCCTGCTTCAGTTTCTGTGTCTCCCTCTCTCTCTGCCCTTCCTCCCCTCAAGTTTTGTCTCCTCCCCCTCCCTCTCTCCTTCCCTCCCTCCCTCCCCCCCACCCCTCAAAAATAAATAAACATTATGGGGCACTTGGGTGGCTCAGTCAGTTAAGCGTCTGACTTCGGCTCAGGTCATGATCTCCTGGTCCATGAGTTTGAGCCCTGTGTCGGGCTCTGTGCGGACAACTCAGAGCCTGGAGCCTGCTTCGGATTCCGTGTCTCCCTCTCTCTCTGCCCCTCCCCCACTCACGCTCTGTCTCTGTCTCCCAAAAAATGAATAAACGTTAAAAAAAAATGAATTCATAAATACAGAGAACAGATTGGCGGTTATCAGAGGTTGGGGGTGGAGATTGGGAGAAACGGATGAAGGGGATTAAGAAGTACAAAGTTCCAGTTATAAGATAATAAGTCCCGGGATGTCACCTACAGCGTGGTGACCATAACGAACCATAGCGTCATGTACGTTTGCAAGTTGCCAAGAGAGTAGATCCTAAAAATTCTCAGCAGTAGAAAAAAAAACATTGTGACGTTACCTGGGCTTATTGTGACCATTTCACAACATATGCAAATATCGAATCATTGTGTTCTACACCTGAAATGAATACAACATTATACGTCAATTATGTCTCGGTAAAACTGGGCTGACTCCCCTCCCCTGGCCTTTTTAAGCAATTCCAAAGACGAGGAAAGAGAGATGAGCTAAGAAAACCATTTCTGGGACACTCACCCCTGGGGTGCTGGAGGCACCCAGAAGGGAGGGTGGAGAAGATCGACATGCGGTGGTCCCCTCCAACCTGCTTCCCACTGATCCGCTCGCCATCTGGGAGGCCCAGCTGCCTCCAGAGACTCAGTTCCCGGAGCACAAACACTCCCAGAGCCTGGAGCCGTGCTGGGCCCTTGGAAAATCCAGGTGGGGGGCGGGGTGGGGGCGTGGGCATCGCCGCTGCCTTTCCAGGGGCTCACGGTCTGGTGCTGGAGACAGACGCTGAGACAGTTGCTTAGAGCTCAAGCGATGGCTATAACACGAGTTTTCATCACATAAATAAAGGTCTGTAGAAACACAGGGGCGTGAGATGTCAATCCAGAGCAGGCGATGGGGGAAAACTTGACAGGTAGCTACGTTGTTGGACTGGGTTCTGAAGCAACAGTGGGGTCTCGGCAGCCAGGGAAGGGTTGAGGATTCTGTCAGTGTCATCCGGGGAGAGCATGAGATCCTTCTGGATCGCCACGAGTCCTGTTTGACTAGGGTGGTGTTCCTTAGACTCGTTCCAGGGAACTCTAAATCCTTCCAGACGAGCCACCAGAAAAGGGCTCGTAGCTCATGTGCATCAGGGAGCGTTGCTGGCTCTATGGGCTTGTTAGATTTCCTCCAGGTCAGAAGGATATTGAAGGCTCTTAGGAAAACAAACAAGACACAACCTGTGTAACCATTTGCCTCTCCCCGCACCCCCCCCCCCCCCCCCCCCGAAAACATTTACTTTCATCCCGGGGATCCAGAGCCACACAGGACTCATTTCTGGCTCACAGGACGCAAGGAAGGGTGGGGAGTTTGGCTTTTAGAAAAGCCAGGATCTGCTAAGGACTTGAGGATTTCATCCCCGGGGCAGTGAGAGCAGTGGCAAGATTTTTTTTTCATTATTAACTTTCTTTTTTTTTAATTTTTTTTTTCAACGTTTATTTATTTTTGGGACAGAGAGAGACAGAGCATGAACGGGGGAGGGGCAGAGAGAGAGGGAGACACAGAATCGGAAACAGGCTCCAGGCTCCGAGCCATCAGCCCAGAGCCCGACGCGGGGCTCGAACTCACGGACCGCGAGATCGTGACCTGGCTGAAGTCGGACGCTTAACCGACTGCGCCACCCAGGCGCCCCATTATTAACTTTCTTTTATTCCTTTGTAAGTAATGCTTATCCATCGCAGAAAGCTTGCAGGGGGCAAAACACCCCAGGAAAGAAATCTGAAGGCACACATAAGGCGACACACAGAGACAATCATTTCTTGACTACAGATAGATACATTTATTGACTACCTTCAGGAGGCCAAGCTGCGTGCTAAGTCCCGTGCGTTCAGCAGTGAAGAAAACCAACGCTGACCCCCACCGTGGTGGGAGCTCCCCTTCCAGCTGGGACACAATGGGGGTAAGGATGTAGCGGGCTAGGTGGTGAGAAGGAAAACGAGGAACAAGGAAGCAAGACCATCGGTAAAGGGAGTGGAGAGTCCTGCCACCACAGGCAGGTGCGGGGTCCAAGGAAAGCCTCGCTGGCAAGCTGACGAGGTGACGTCTGATGAGGACCTGCGTGGGGTGAGGGGGTGAAGGAATGACGGCTACGAAGAGCTGGGGTTACGTATACGAGGAACAGCAAGACGGCTGGGGCCAGAGGGTCAGGGGAGGAGGGTAAGAGGTGAAGAGACCAGAAAGGAGATTGTGCAAGCTGGGATCGGGGACCTTGAACGACGTGGCATCTGTATGAGGCAGGGTTTGTAAATAGCCATGTGGAACTGTAATCGACGTGCCATACAATTCACTCACTTAAATGTTACCATTCGATGGTGTTCAGCGTATTCAGGGTTATGGAACCATCGCCCCATGTAATTTCGGAACCCCCTTCTCTGCTGGCAATCCCCCCCCATTCCTCCCTCTCTCCCTCCCTCCAACCCCTTGCAGCCATCCGTCCACGTAGATTTGTCTGTCCCTATGGATTTGTCTGTCCTGGCCATGTTATATACATGCAACACATAACCTGGGATCTTTTCTGAAGGGCTTTCTTTCACTTGGCACAATGTTTTCAAGGTTCGATCCGTGTTGTAAGATGTACCCACGCTCCGGTCTTTTTTATTTCTGGGAAATATGCCGTCGTATGGGGATACACCGTATTTTGTTTACCCATTTGCCCATTGATGGTTATTTTGGTTGTTCTCCATGGCAGCGTTTTTGAGCGGAGGAGTGGCAGGACCTGGCTTTAACGGGACCCTCACCCTCGTGACTGTGTGGAGGGTCGGCGGAAGGTGGCCAAGCGCGGAGGAGCCTGGGGGGCTGGTTGGGGGCTGTCGAGATGCAGATGATAATGGGTTTGGGCACAGGGTGTAGCAGTGGAGGTATAAGAGGTAATGGTCGGAGGATCCCACGGCTGCGTCTGGGTTCTCTTTTCCGTCTACACTCGCTTGGTGATCTCACTCATTGTCACAGCTTTGAGTATCTTCTATCTACTAAGACTCCCAACTGAATCTCCTGCCCAGACCCCTCCATTTGCCTACTTGACGTCGCTATTCATTAGCTCCCTAGGGGCATCTCCAACGCGACACCTCCTACACCGAACTGTGGGCCCTCCCCACCCCCACCCCGGACCTTATCTCTTACTGTTTTCTCCCTCACTTTCTCTGCTCCAGCTGTCTGGTCTCTGGGCTGTTTTTTGTTTTTAATTTTTAAATATTTATTTTTTATTTTGGGGAAGGAAGGGGCAGAGAGAGAGAGAGAGAGGGAGACCCAGAATCCGAAGCAGGCTCCAGGCTCTGTGCTGACAGCGGGGCTTGAACCCACGAACCGTGAGATCATGACCTGAGCCGAAGTGGGGCGCTTAACCAACTAAGCCACCCAGGCGCCCCCTCCTGGCTGTTTTTGAACTTTCCAAGAACTTCCCTACCTCAGGACCTTTGCACTGGCTGTTCTTTCTTCCTGGAATGCTCTTCCCCGATATCCACAAGGCTATTCCTTCCGGTCCTTCAATCTTTGTTTCATTTTTTTTTTCAATGTTTATTTATTTTTGGGACAGAGAGAGACAGAGCATGAACGGGGGAGGGGCAGAGAGAGAGGGAGACAGAAACGGAAACAGGCTCCAGGCTCTGAGCCATCAGCCCAGAGCCTGACGTGGGGCTCGAACTCACGGACCGCGAGATCGTGACCTGGCTGAAGTCAGACGCTTAACCGACTGCGCCACCCAGGCGCCCCTCAATCTTTGTTTAAATGTCACTGACCAAAGCATGCCATGGCCTTCCATTTAACCATGAACTGGACACTTCACTCACCTTGCTTTACGTTTTCTTTGCTCCTAGGCCTTGAGAATCCTTTTAGCATCCAATATAATTTACATGTTATGTGTGTCTTTTATTCATTATTTCTTCCTCCTAAGATACAAGGTCCAGGAGGATCTTAGTCTGTTTTGTTCACAGCACCAAGAATAGTGCCTAACACATTACAGTCAATCATGAAATTCAAAATGTATTGAATTGTGTTGATTCAAAATGAATCAGTCAGTGAACTTATCATGTGGCTATTTACATAAATGCCACCACATAACACATTAGACATTTAATTCATTTACTCAACGAATCCTGATGAAGCACATGCTTAACCCCAGGAAGTATGGGGATTAAACCCTGAGATGTGACTTGCTCCAGAGGATGGAATATTATTCAGCAATAAGAAGAAATGAGCTATCAAGCCACGAAAAGGCACGGAGGAAACTGACATGCACATTACTAAGTGAACGAAGCTGGTCAGAAAAGGCTACACGAAGTATAACTCCAACGATCTGATATTCTAGAAAAAGACAACACTGGAGGCAACAAAAAGATCAGTGGTTGGCAGGAGTTTGAGGAGCGAGAAGGAGGGTGAATAGTTGAAGCACAGGGTACCTTTAGGGCAGCAAAACTATTCTGCAGCATTGCAATGGTGGGTACGTGACATTACACGTTTGTCAAAACCTCTCGAAATCGACAACCCAAAGAGTGAGCCGTATGGCCAACTATGGACCTTAGTTAATAATACTGTTCCCGTATTGATTCATCAGTTGTAACAAATGTAGCACACTAGTGCCGACTGGGAGAAGGAATGTACTGGAGCTCATCCGTACTTTCTTCTCCGCTCTTCTGTAAAACTAACACCACTGTCAAAAAAAATAAAGTCTAAGGATTAAAACACCAGCACCAACGCTCACCAGCTAACTTCTCCCTAAAACCCAGGAATCCGGGAGTTGACTTGATCCCTTCCCACACTCAATTCTGCGTGTCATTCATCAGCAAGATGTGCGGCCTTGACCTCCTGAACGGTTCTGAATTCACTCTTTTCGTCTCCACCACCCTTCCTGTTCGTCACCATCACATGGACCACTACGGCAGCCTCCTCGCGGTCTACCTGCCTCTGTCTTGACGTTTCCATTCTCTTTTGCGTGGCGTCTATCGTGACTTCAAAACACAAACCTGTGGGGCGCCTGGGTGGCTCAGTCGGTTGAGCCTCTGACTTCAGCTCAGGTCATGATCTCGCGGTCTGTGAGTTCGAGCCCCACGTCGGGCTCTGTGCTGACAGCTCGGAGCTCGGAGCCTGCTTCGGGTTCTGTGTCTCCCTCTCTCTCTCTGCCCCTCCCCTGCTCATGCTCTGCCTCTCTTCCTCTCTCAAAAATAAATAAACATTAAAAAAAACCCTCCACAAATCTGAGAGTATCAGTTCCTGCTTAAAACCTTATGCCTTCCTATTCTTTTTAGGATGAAGACAAACTTTTTTTTTTTTTTTCCCCTTCCATATGGCTTCTCTTCAATATCTGTCCCTGCCAACTCTTCCGGGCCCATTTCCCGCTGCACCCCCTTGTGTATTGGAGGCATGTCCAGGGTCACTCTTTTTCACGACTAACCTTTGCACATTCTGTCCCTTCCCCTGGAATGACTCTTTCTCCGTTCTCTTCACTGGGTGGCTTCTACTCAATCCCGTAACCTTCAGTTGAATTCCTACGTCTTTAGAGAAGCCTTCTCTAACCCTGGATCACCTCTCCGCATTTATGCTTCAAGCACCTTGCACTTGGATGTTAATTTGTGATTGGGGCCAGTCTGCGGGCTGTACAAACCGCAAACCAGGAGAGGCCCCACGCTCCCCGAACGTGGAACGGGGCCCGCTTTTGCTGATTCTTGTTTCTCGTCCTTGACCACAGCGCTCAAAAAGATATCTGTCGACGGGTGGACAAATCAGCAAATAAAGCGTCACTGATGATTTTGAGGTGGTGGATATCCACTCAAGCTCTCACGCGTGGCCATCACCTTTGCCTCTGGTTTAAAGCCAACAAAGAGACTGTGTCCTTGTGTCTGCGTCCAGGCAGCAGACCTGTTCGAATGATTCAGAATTTCAGAGGGAGCTGCAGGTGTTGAATCTGTTATTTAAAACAATTTTCTAAGGTTTATTTATTTTTGAGAGAGAGAGAGAGAGAGAGACCCAGAATCCGAAGCGGGCTCCGGGCTCCGAGCCATCAGCACAGAGCCCGATGCGGGGCTCGAACTCACGCACCGCGAGATCGTGATCTGAGCCGAAGTCGGACGCTCAACCGACCGAGCCACCCAGGCGCCCCTCGAATCTGTCATTTTAGAATGCTGCTTTTTCAGAAAGCTCACCGACTCAGCTGTAAGTATTCACTCCGTCCGTGATCTCATTCAGGGAGGGAGCCTTTTGGATTTAAACACATTTGGCTGTTGAAGAATCCTGATTTCAAAATAGGGTGACTTCATGCTCGTCATTACAGCCCCCTTTAGAAAAAGCACAGTTCTCTTTGCACTGGGCCAGCCTGGTGAGAAGTTCCCTGAAGGAACAGAAAAACAGCCTTTAAGAGACATCTAGTGCTAGCTTCATAAAAGGACCATTGTAGTGGGTTGTTTTTTTTTTTTTACATGTCCATTTGTAATGAAATTTCCATGTGTCTGTTACAGAATGTCACAGCATCAGGCATTAGGTTTTCCAGTTTGGATGAAATTATTTATTACCCCCTTCCTGGGGTTCAGAGACCCACCCACCTCTGCAGATACCTTCCCATGCTTGGCATTTTGTACCCATTTCTCCTTTTTTGTGGGAGGGGTGGTGGGGAGCGGGGAGATTAGAACTCTGGTTTTCCCTGGGGGGAAAAATCCTCATCATACTTTCAGACCCTGGGGTAGTGGGTGGAGGCCAGCCCTACGCCCAAGATTTAAGTCACTGACACTGGCTTCTAGGTCTTTTGTTGGAATTCCTTAGAAAAGAAGCTCTCCTCCCGGAGGGCTTGACCCAGGAGAGTTGTAGGTCTGTCGTGTCTGAGAGTTACCATGTAGCGACAGCTTGCCTGGGAGTGGAGCCCAGACTGAAGAGAGCCCAGCTTAGAGAAATCGAGAAAAATCGAGTTCTGATGACCCGGCGTTTTCTGCTTTAGCTGGTGTCTATCCGTGTTAGTTTCCCGGACCTGTTGCAACAAAGTATCGCAAACCGGGTAGCTTAAAAGTCCGGTCATTTGGGATTCAGGCCCACCCCGTTGACCTCATTTTAACTTGATTACCTCTGTAAAAGACTCTGTTTGCAAACAAGGGTCACCCACGCAGGTGCTGGGGGTTAGGGGTTCCAACATTTTGTCTTTATTTGGGACGCAGTTCAGCCCAGAACACATCTCATGCGGTCTGAGATCTGTCCGTGCGTCATGTTTCAGTTCCGCGGAGCAAAGCCTGTATTTTGCGGGCGGCCATCCAAATAAAGGACAGGGATTTCCATTTCTTTTCATACAAGTTTTCTATGTCATCGGGAGGAAGGAGGCCAGAAACAAGACAACAAAACAGCAAACTGGATTTGAGGGAGAGAAGGCAGCATTGTATGTATCTTTTTGTTTGTTTTAATTTTATTTTATGTTTATGTTTGAGACAGGGAGTGACAGAGTGCCAGCAGGGGAGGGGCAGAGGGAGAGGGAGACACAGAGTCCGAAGCCGGCTCCAGGCTCCGAGTTGTCAGCACAGAGCCCGACAAGGGGCTCAAACTCACGAACTGTGAGATCAAGACCTGAGCCAAAGTCGGATGCTTAACCGACTGAGCCACCCAGGTGCCCCTGTATGTATCTTGATAAACATAAATATCCATATACACACATGTAAACACACATATATGTGTACTTATATGAATTCTATATAATTCTATCTTATCTATCTATCATTGATCATCGATCAATCAATCAATCATCCATCTGTCTTCTCTATGCTTATGGTACAGAATGTTTCAGGGTGCAAATGCTTTCTTTCTCATGTGTTAATCCCAGGATAAAAACAACATCTAACCTGACTACTATTCGTCCCCTCAAAAAGGAGATTCTTCTTATTTCCCTGAATGCCTTTTGGGGGGACCAATAGCATTCTCCCCCTGAGAAAGTCTCCCCCTGAGGCCACAGGTCACCCCGCCCAGCAGCCGGAGGTCTGTCAGAAAGGCGCAGAAGCTGGAGTTGGGGGCTACCCCAGCCCGGGGCGGCTGATGTCGCAGATCGGGTCTCCTCTGCGGCAGGTGCACCAGGGGCTGAACCGACGCCCGATGTCGACATTTCTCTCTCAGGCTGGTTTCTTAGCAAGTCCACGACACCATCGCAAGAAGCTCTTTCGTGTCAGGCGCTCTTCTAGGTGCTGAGGACCCGGAAGTAAGCAAGAGAAACAGAGACTTGGATGTCACGGAGCTTACGTTCCGGTGGGGTTAGTGGAGTCTTTGTGTCATTCTAGGGAAGTGGGTCCAATACCATGAGCCCCCCGGCCCCGTCTTAGGGAGAATGCAACATAGAGAAAGGTCTTCCTTCCTTCCTTCCTTCCTTCCTTCCTTCCTTCCTTCCTTCTTTTCTCTTCCTTCCTTGCTTTTCTTTTTTTCTTTCTTTCTTCTTTCTTTCTTTCTTCCTTCCTTCCTTCCTTCCTTTCCTTTTCTTCTTTCCTTTTCTTTCTTTCTTCCTTTCCTTTTCTTCCTTTCTTTCATTTTCTTTCTTTCTTTCTTTCTCTTCTTTCTTTCTTTCTTTCTTTCTTTCTTTTCCTTCTTTAATTTTTTCTTTCTTTCTTCCTTCCTTTTTTTCTTTCTTTCTCTTCCTTCCTTTCTTCTTTCTTTCTTTCTCTTCTCTATGTTTATTTTTGAGAGAGAGAGAGAGAGAGAGAATGAGCAGGGGAGTGGCAGAGAGAGAGGGAGACACAGAATCTAAAGCAGGCTCCAGGCTCTGAGCTGCCAGCACAGAGCCCAATACATGTCTTGAACCCACAAGCCATGAGATCATGACCTGAGCCGAAGTCGGATGCTTACCCAACTGAGCCACCCAGGCACCCTGACAAAGGTCTTGTTTTCATGTTACCCGTGGGGACTGTGCCCATGTGCCTGGCATCTCTCACCAGGCTTCCTTGGGATATATGTCACCTAGACCCTCTTCCAAAGGGACACAAAGTCCAGTAACGAGTCTGATTTTTAGTTGTCATTTTTGGCTGCTGCGGTTCCCATACTGTCGATGGCTTAACATATCTCCAGTCCTTTGGCACCTCGAACCAGCAAATACCGTGAGAGTCTCTATCCTTTTATGTATGGTAGCTTTTAGCTACCACTGTGAAAAAAAAATTTTTTTTTTTTCAACGTTTATTTATTTTTGGGACAGAGAGAGACAGAGCATGAACGGGGGAGGGGCAGAGAGAGAGGGAGACACAGAATCGGAAACAGGCTCCAGGCTCTGAGCCATCAGCCCAGAGCCCGACGCGGGGCTCGAACTCACGGACCGCGAGATCGTGACCTGGCTGAAGTCGGACGCTTAACCGACTGCGCCACCCAGGCGCCCCGAAAAAAAATTTTTTAATCATTAAATGTACCACATCAGATGCATCAAACACAGGGTGTTTTGAATTTTTTTTCTTTTTTGTTGAAAAGTCCTTCAAGCTTTCAGGAAAGTGGAAGTGATCTTTGCTCTGTCCCAGGAAATGAGACTTTAGAGTGGCTTCTCACCGAGGGTTGAACAAATCTATGGACGGCCAGGGAAACTTGACCGCTCTCTCTGGGATGGGGGAACCACGTAAGGCGGGGAAAGACTGTGGCCCCACGGGACACCTTGCTTTGAGTCTCAGTCTGACTGCTTCACAGCTGTGAACAATCTGGGGTCAGGTCCACTGGACTCAGCTTCCTCATCCAAGGACTTTGAAAAAAATATCCATTTCGTGGGCTTGTTTAGAAGTCACTCAGGAGGACTCTGGGGTCTCGAGTGGGTACCAGCGGCGGGGGGGGGGCGGTCTGAGAACCATTGTCGGGCGAAAACCCAACTGAAATTGATTCACATGATCAGCGCTATGTTGGGGAGTTGGTTAAACCAATCAGAATTTAGGGACTCTAAGTCTGGCTCTGCCCCTCTCCAGCTGTGTGTCTGAGCGAATTGCTCACCCTCTCTGTTGAGTTAGCGTCTGTAAAATGTTTAGATCGGGGGCCTGGCACATAATACACTTTCAGTACATGTAGTTAGTATTATTATTATTTTTTAAGTTTTATGTTTATTTGTTCTGAGAGAGACATAGAGAGCCAGTGGCGGAGGGGCAGAGAGAGAGGGAGACAGAATCCCAAGCAGGCTCTACACTGACAGCGCAGAGCCCAATGCAGGGCTCGAACTCACGGACCGTGAGCTGAAATCGAGTCAGACGCTTAACCGGCTGAGCCACCCAGCCACCCCCAATTTTAGCTATTATTATCAATCCCCCCCATTTGGAAGTAGCTGATAACCCCAAGAGTGGCTTTCAGCTGGGGATCATACTGGAATCATGATATTTAATTTCTAGTATTTATTTATTTGAAACTTCAAATTGCATGAAGGATCTCCATTTTCAATTTCGAAAAGAAGTATGGGATTAAAAAAAACGGTTGTCCTGCTACATAGTAAGATTGGGCTTGCCTAGTACTGTGTGCATTACTTAGCTCTTGCTTTGTATGGTGGTGAGTCTATTCTGTGTCAAATGTTTTATTTTGCACGTAGATGGAACTATTCTCTGTGCCAAGCCTGGCTAATCCACTTATAAAGAAGAAGCTGATAGCAAAACTCGTACATTGGCATGGTCCTTGGACAGTTAATGAACATTTCCAAATCTATTCTTTAATTTAATGCTCCAAGTATCCTTGCAAAGTGAAGAGAACACGTGCTATTATGGTCTCTGTTTTGTTTTATTTTTAAAATTTTTTTTAATTTAACATTTATTCATTTTTGAAAGACAGAGAGAGACAGGGCACGATGGGGGAGGGGCAGAGAGAGAGGGAGACACAGAATCCGAAGCGGGCTCCAGGCTCCGAGCTGTCAGCACAGAGCCTGATGCGGGGCTTGAACCCATGGACCGCAAGATCATGACCTGAGCCGAAGTCGGCAACTCAGCCGACTGAGCCACCCAGGCGCCCCACGATCTGTGTTTTATCATGAAGAAATTGTGCCCTTTGAGAAGGAAAGGGTCTTTCCTAAGGCTCCTAGGTTAGCAAAAAAAGCAGAATGCAATCCCTTCCCCACTGTGCCACAAGGTGCCTGGAACAGGAATACTTTCCGCCTGGGGTTTATAGGTGATCAGTGGCCAGGAGAGCAACATGCTGGGAAGAGACCACAGCTATGTTGGGTCAGTAGGCAGAGACATGACTTATGGGATTATTATAGGCACACGGCATCCTGTCATCTAGGGCTGGAAAGGAAATGGAAATGGTATCACCTTTGTCTCATAGAAAAACCACCAACTCCTGGCACTGGTCCCTCTTAAAGGAATTTGGCAACAAAGTAGCACGTTATCAGCGGTTATTTCCTGAATACTCTCTATGTGGGACTTGGATGTGTGCGCAGGGTCTGTTGTAGGTCAAGAGGGCCACAGGCCGCTTGAGGGTTCCTAGTTTTGTCAAACGCAGAAATGACAAGTTTCCAAACGTGCTGTGAAACACACTCTTAGTATATGAACCAGAAATTGCGTTCCTGGGTATTTATCCAAGTGAACGCGTGCCTCCGTCCGTACAAAAAGCTGCACACACGTGTTTATAGCGGCTTTATTTATAATCGCCCATACTTGGAAGCAGCCAGTGTTGTTCTTTAGTAGATGAAGAGTTAAAGAAACTGCGGTACCTCCAGACAACGGAATGTTATTAGCATTCAACAGAAATGAGCTATTGGAGCACCCCGGTGGCTCAGTTGGTTGAACGTCCTGCCTGACGCTTGATTTTTGACTCAGGTCGTGATCCCAGGGTGGTGGGATTGAGCCCCCAGTCAGGCTCCACACTGAGCGTGAAGCCTGCTTAAGACTCTCTCCCTCTGTCTCTCTGTCCCTCTCCCCTGCTCCTGCTCTCTCTTTCTAAAATAAAAATAAATAAATTAAAAAAAAAGAGAGAGAGAGATGAGCTATCAAGCCATGACAAGCCATGGAGGGACCATAAATGCGTATCAGTTACGAGTGACAGCATCTGAAAATGCTGCCTACGCTGTGATCCCAACTATGTGATATGGAAAAAGCGAAACTATGGAGACAATTAAAAAAAAGAAATCCACGGTTGACAGGGGATGGGGAAGGCAGATAAAGATGTGGAGCCCAGTGTGTTTTTCAGGCGGTGAAAATATTCTGTGTAATATCACAACGACGGACGTATGTCACGCATTTGTCCGAGCCCAGAGAACACACACCACCAGGAGCGAACCCTAAGATAAGCTCCGGGCTCCGGGTGATTCTGAGGTGCCCGTGTAGGTCTGCCAAGCGTTAATAGGTTGTACCAGCCTGCTGGGGGATGTTGATCACGGAGGAGGTGATGCATCTGTAGGGGCAGGCGGTACATGGGACATCTCGGGGCCACCCTCTCAGTTTTGCTTAGACTAGACATCACGGCAAGAAAAAGTCTTTGAAAACCAGTAATGCTCTTCAGTATACTAAGAGGGCCGTGCAATATACTTGAGCTCTTTGCATTCGTTCTGGGATTTCTAAAAAGTAGTCATTCAATCGTGCACAGCGGGAGGTGTGGCCGACCCTGTGCCAGCCCTTCCTGCCTTGGATACAGTGGTAACTAAAACACAGCCGCTACCCTCTGGAAGCCGCTGACCCACTGGAGCAAATAAATGAGAAGGGCCGCCAATGTCCCAGTGGGGTAGGTATGAACGGCCTGCTAGGGGAGGTCCGAAAGGAGTGGGGAGCTTTGCCTGGGGGGATCAGAGGAAGCCTCCCAGAGGCGAAGCTGGCACTGAAGGATGGGTAGAGCTTTGTAAAGTAGAGGCGAGAACATTCCGGATGCGGGCAGCAGCGTGAATGTTCCTGATGTAGCCAAGAACGGTGAGCGTCCTGGAGCGTCCCCCTGACACTCAGAGGGAAATCCTATCATATGTATCCATTTTAAATGGTTTTAATTTCCGTGGGGCAAGATTTTGCCTACGTGCCTCCGACTCCTTACGAGACAGTTGAGTCCTTCCTTCCGCTCGGTTCTGGGGACTGACGAACAGTAGACGGCCCCAGTTGATGGGTCGGTGAGGGTCCCCAGCGGACGCCAGCTGGACACAGGGTCCCTTCCTCTCAGTGCTTCAGGGCTCTTGGTTCAGAGAATCTCTATTTTCTCCTGTCTCGCTTCCTGTTCCCTCTGCTGGCACCCTGGGTAGCTCCAGACTTTCTTCTGGGACCGAGAACTTGTGTGAAGAGCTGCCAATGAAAAATGGAATTAGGCGAGTGGGTCTCTTGCAAAATAGATCACGTAAAGTGTTCCAAAGATAAAAGAAATTCCTATGGGTTGACTATTCTGGATAACTGTGTTACAACATTGCTTCTTCACTTCAAAGCTGAACGGTGGCCGGGTGAGATATGCCTGATGCTCCAGCTGGATGACGCGATCCAAAGGGGGGAGTTTTGAGGTACATCTTAAGAGAAGTAACAGGCACCCCGAATGATTGGGGGCACCGGAACTGGTGACAAAGTGCCAGGGGAGCTGGCGGAGGAAGAACTGTGTCTAGATAACTTGGTGTTTACTATTACCGTCTTTGCTGTTTGACATTTTCTTATTTTATTTTATTTTATTTTTTTTTTCAACGTTTATTTATTTTTGGGACAGAGAGAGACAGAGCATGAACGGGGGAGGGGCAGAGAGAGAGGGAGACACAGAATCGGAAACAGGCTCCAGGCTCCGAGCCATCAGCCCAGAGCCTGACGCGGGGCTCGAACTCACGGACCGCGAGATCGTGACCTGGCTGAAGTCGGACGCTTAACTGACTGCGCCACCCAGGCGCCCCATTTTATTTGATTTTTGAGAGAGACAGAGAGAGAGAGAGAGAGATGGTGCATGAGTGGGGGAGGGGCAGAGAGACAGGGAGACACAGAATCCGAAGCGGGCTCCAGGCTCTGAGCCGTCAGCACAGAGCCCGACGCGGGGCTCGAACCCACGAACCGTGAGATCATGACCTGAGCAGAAGTCGGACGCCCAAGCAACTGAGCCACCCAGGGGCCCCAGAAGAGCATGTGATTCTTGATCTTGGGGTCATGAGTTCAAGCCCCACGTGGCGTGTAGAGATGACTTAAAGAAAACAGTTTTATTGAGATATAACTCACATTCCGTGTAAGTCACCAACTTAAATCGTACCATTCAGTGGTTTTTCATATATTAATAGAATTGTGAAAACATCCCCACAGTCAACTTTTAGGGCACTGTCATCATCCCAGTGAGAAACCCCATAGACATTGGCTGCTCCTTTCCAGATTGTTCCATCCCTCACTCCCCCCCCCCCATCCTTGGAAACTACCACTCTGCTTTCTGTCTCTGGGGATTTGCCTATTCTGACATTTCAGATAAATAGGATTGTACAATATGGTGTCTTTCAAAGACTATATTTTCTTTTTTTTTTTTTTTTTAAATTTTTTTTTTTTCAACGTTTATTTATTTTTGGGACAGAGAGAGACAGAGCATGAACGGGGGAGGAGCAGAGAGAGAGGGAGACACAGAATCGGAAACAGGCTCCAGGCTCCGAGCCATCAGCCCAGAGCCTGATGCGGGGCTTGAACTCACGGACCGCGAGATCGTGACCTGGCTGAAGTCGGACGCTTAACCGACTGCGCCACCCAGGCGCCCCCAATATGGTGTCTTTCATGACTGAGTATTTCCGCTTAGCCTAATGTTTTCGAGCTTTAACCGGATAGTGTTTTTCTTTTTAAAAAAATTTTTAAAATGTTTATTTATTTATTAAAAAAATTTTTTTAATGTTTATTTTTGGGAGACAGAGACAGAGCGTGAGCAGGGGAGGGGCGAGAGAGAGGGAGACACAGAACCGGAAGCAGGCTCCAGGCTCCGAGCTGTCAGCACAGAGCCCGATGTGGGGCTTGAACGCACAGACTGTGGGATCATGACCTGAGCCGAAGTCGACCCTTCACCGACGGAGCCACCCAGGCGCCCCCAAATTCAACACTTGCGAGCAGGCAGTCACCCTCCTTCATGAATTAGGCTCATTTGTTTGGGACATTTATGTTCCCAGCCTGCTCCTTGTGGCCCTTGAGTTCTGTGCCCCGCTGTGGAAGATGGCCTTTGACCTGGAATTTGAAGTCTGGATCTGAATTAGCCAGACAGGAGGCAAAAGGGGGCAGGATGAGGGGGTGAGGATTTATTTACTTACTCCCAGACAGTCCCACAACATGGATTAGTGTCACATACTTCCTTTTAAGAGTTAGTTTTTTGGGGCACCTGGGTGTCTCAGACGGTTAATCGTCCGACTTTGGCTCAGGTCATGATCTCACGGTCCGTGAGTTCGAGCCCCGCGTCAGGCTCTGTGCTGACAGCTCGGAGCCTGGAGCCCGCTTCGGATTCTGTGTCTCCCTCTCTCTCTGCCCCTCGCCCCCTCTCAAAAATAAATAAACATTAAAAAAAATTTTTTTTTCAATTAAAAAAAAAAAAAAGAATTCGTTTTCCCACAACAAAGAAGTCATGCAGGCACGTGGCAAAGCGAATCTGCAGAACCCAAAGCAAGGCTCCCATCTTGGTCTGTGGTCTTCCTCTCTCTCCTTGGCTACCGTCGGAATTTTGGAATTCCGCAGCCCTCCAGAAGCCGGTCACCTGTGCGGATTCAAACATTTACACGCGCGTGGATCCCCTCTCCTCCTTTTGGCTTTTCTTTGGAAGGGGCCACGCTCTGAAAACACTTTTATTATTTTTTTTATTTTTTATTAAAAAAAAATTTTTTTTCAACGTTTATTTATTTTTGGGACAGAGACAGACAGAGCATGAATGGGGGAGGGGCAGAGAGAGAGGGAGACACAGAATCGGAAACAGGCTCCAGGCTCCGAGCCATCAGCCCAGAGCCCGACGCGGGGCTCGAACTCACGGACCGCGAGATCGTGACCTGGCTGAAGTCGGACGCTTAACCGACTGCGCCACCCAGGCGCCCCTGAAAACACTTTTAAAATAAAAAGTGAGGGAAAACCCACAAAAAATGAAAACACAGCCCAGAACCCTGTGGTTTTGTTTTGGTTTTCACTTTTATTACGGAAGTTTTTGCAGAGTACAAATGAACAGAGACGCAAACACAATGAACCCTCGCATACCTCCCATCTGCGCCTACAGTGAACTCCCCTTTGCCCATTTTTTTTTCATTCATAACCTGTTTTCTTTGATTTTGCTCGTTTTCCCTTGGGGTTGGAGTATGTTAAAGACCTTGTCGTTTTTGCGTAAATATGTGTTGTGATCGTTGTGTATAGAGGTTTGCCTCGTTCGTGTAAACAGAGATGTAAAATGTCCATTACGTGGATATTCTATATATTAAAAAAAATTTTTTTTAGGTTATTTACTTATTTTGAGAGAGAGGGCAAATTTGAGCAGGGAGGGGGAGAGGGAGGGGGAGAGAGAGAATCCTAAGTAGGCTGCGCATTGTCAGCGTGGAGCCTGATGTGGGGCTGGAACTCACTAACCGTGAGGTCGTGACCTGGGCTGAAATCAAGCGTCTGACGCTTAACGGACTGAGCCACCCAGGCGCCCCTGCGTATCCCGTATTTTAATCCACCCCCCTTCCTCCTCTTATATCAGCATTGAGTTCGTTTCCAGACTCTTGACATTATAAACAATGTCACCAGATGTCATCAGTTTCAGGCCATGATGTCATCATTTGACCTTCCCCATTCTCCTGCCTGGGAAGTAGCATTGAGTGGCAGAGTTAATATTCCCCACCACTAGCCGGAGGGTCAGTGGTTCAGTGGAGAAGACATTTGAGTTACATTTTGCCTCCCCACTCCCTGGGTAGGAGTTTTATCAGTTAGGATTAGGTTCAACTGTGAGTGGCAGAAAATCACAAGCAGTGGCTGAAGCCAGATAGAGGTTCATTATAGAAGTTCGTTTCTATCTCACGTGGAAACCTTTACGTACTGGCTCCAGGGTGGGAGTGACCCTCCACGGTGTCAAGAACTCGAGCTCTTTTTACCTTGTTCTGCTGTGAGTGGTTTCCATTCCCAAAGTGGCTGCCCTAGCTCCAGCTATCGTGCCTGTATTCCAGGCAGCGAGAAAGGAAAGAAAAGGAAAAAGCACACTTCTCCTTTAGGCGCCTTTCCTGAAAGTTGCACATATCACTTCCACTTACGTTTCACGGGCCAGAACTTAGTCGCCACGGCCATCTGGTTGCAAGGGTGGTGAGAAAGGCAATCTTTATTTGGGGTGAACGTGACCTCGGCTACAAATCAGATGTAGGCATTGCACTGCTAGTGTGTGAACAAGGTGTGGTGGGGGCTGCCAACGATGCCTGAAGGGAGATCAGGAAAGGCTTCCTAGAGGAGGTGATACAGGAATTTGCCTAAGACAGGCGAGGTTTGCTTTTTATGAGATGAAACAGAATAAGCTGGGCATTAACGGGAAATTCGATTTAAAAACTTGAAGTTGTTCCCAAACCTTTCTCATTTTCTAAGAAATTCTGTATTGAGTCCATGGCAAGAGTTAACTACCCCAACTGAGGAATTATTTGTTGAGTGGATGAGTGAATGAGTGAGGAGAGAGGGTTGTGAATGACTCCCAGCGCTGTGACCCTGGGGGGTTCCTGGGGCAGACCTTCTTTTCTGAAGGTAGCCACGATCACCCCTCTCACCTCACGGGCCCTTCCGCAATTTGTCCTTGTGGCTCCTCCGGAAGGTGGGATCTATCGCACAACCCCTGGGAATCTGGGCAAACGCTGTGGCTCCTTTGGCCCACAGAGCCGGGCACACGTGAAGCTGCGTTAATTCTAGAAGAAGCCCTTAACTGGCCTTGTGGTTTCCACCTCCTGCTTCTTGTGACGACCCGGCTGGTGAGGAGCCCGAGTCACATGGAGAGGCCTGGAGGAGGGGACCCCACGGAGAGAGAGACAGAGAGACAGAGAGAGAGAGAGAGAGAGGAAGGGAGAGACTAGGGCGGGTCAAGATGCCAGGCAAGTAATAAAGAAGTCAGTTATCTTGGAAATGGACCTTCCAGTCCCGCTGCCCTGGCTGATGCCACGTGGGTTGGAGAACTGTCCAGCTGAGTCCTCCTTGGATTCCAGACCCACCGGTGCTCACGTGAAATAAATGTGCTTTGCAGCAGAGCAACGGATCTCTGGAAACCTGCCTTGAGAGGCTAGGCTATGGAGCATGCTGGGCTGTCCCTGGCAGAGCCCCACACGGAGGGCCAGTGGAGGACATCTGGGGTGCGCTGACGGGGTGACCTAAGCCAGCCGTGGGTGTAAGTCTCCTGTGGCCTCCGTCAGCCATCAGCCATTCTGCATGGAGAGAGAGAGGGCTCCTTAGAGGCACTATCTCATGTTTTTAGACGCACCCAGAACTAGCCTGTCAGGTAAACAGCAAGGGAGCTCTCGAACACATCTAGGCTCCTGTCAAAAGGACTCAGGAACCAGCTTGAAAAGGTCCACACTGGCCAGAGAAGAGACAATGTGAGCCTTCGTAAGGACAAGAGCCGGGATGGGCCTCGCCCCTCCTGGGAACTCCTCTCCCCGCCATGACACGGGCCTGCCTTGACTGCCCATGAGCCGAAGCCCCGCTCGGACCCTTCCTTTGTCTCTGTCGTTCTCCAAAAGGCTTGCTCTGTCTTCTCGACCCTCCCTTCTCTCCAGACACCAGATCTGCACGTCTTTCCCACCCCGTGACTCCCACGGCAGTGGGGCCATGGCCCCAGCCTCTCCTCGGCCATCGTGGAGGCCACGCCAAGCAAGGCTGGAGTGCGTTGGGCCTGGCAGTTCGGAGGGGCCGTAGGGCGTGCATGAGCAAGGAAGGAAATGAGGTCTAGGCCCGTTCCGTCCCGTCTCCTGGTGAGTCTGGGGGAAGACGGCGGGCGTCTTTGCGTGCAAAGGCCAGGAGCAGGGATGGGTTTGGAGTGTGGAGGATGGCTCGTTGACCCCCCCCACGGTCTCGCAAGAACCCCCAAAGGAGAAGCCTTTAAAGCTCTTGGCAGCTTGAAGGGGTTGCGTTGCTGGTGGGCCCAGTGCCGCGGGTGACCTGGACCGGAGCCCGGGTGGGAGCCAGATCTATTTTACTCCACAGGACCTGCCTGGCCTTTGTCGGCTGTAGGGAGGTGCATTTCCCCCTCCCCTGTGGGCAGCAAGTTCCCCACGAGTCAGCAGGAAGTGCCTCTGGGCTCACCCACCGGCTTCTATTGGCTTGTGAGATGGACGAGCCAAGTGAGGGTGCAAGGCCTCTGTGCCTCCCTGGGGCCCACCAGCCTGGAGACGCCCGCGGGTGTCCCTCAGTGTACCAGCCTGGTCACTGGCCCTCCTTGTCACCTCCCGACATCCAGGTGCTGAGCGTGGGCTCCTTCCCTTCATTCAGTGGAGAATAAATTAAGGCACCTGGGGTCGAGGCTTAAGGCTCTCGGTCCCCTGTGCCGTACCCCGTGCCGGGCACCATCCTCAAGTTTTCACGTGCTAACCGGCCCAACGTCCGAACTCTGTTGCACGGACCCAACAGGTACGTTCTACTGTTTTACTCCCCGCTTCACAAATGCAGAAACCGGGGCGCAGAGAGGTCAGGCGAGCGACCCAAGGACGCACGGTTCCTCGGTAAGATAGCCAAGTCCCGCCTGGCTCCCAGAAGCCGTCCCAGGTTGACACCCGCAATGACCGTGCCTTGTGTCCCAGCCGGCTCTGAATCTCCCCATCCTCTTGGGACCTCGGAGGATCTTTCAGATTTGGGGTCACGGGTGAGGCTAGAAGGTGCACACCCAGCCCGCTGCAAACGTGGTCGGGTCGTCGGAGTGGCGGAAGAGGGGCCGATTCCAAGCAGCTGCTTGGTGACAACAGTTCTCTCCTCCTGTTCCTCCAGAGAGCATTTTGTTTCACAACAATGCTGTAAGGGGCTGGCCGGAGAGGGCTCCCCACCCGCGTCAGGTACTGATCAGAAACTCCGGGCTGGGACCAATAATGCGCTGTGTCTTCATAAGCTCTAGATGATTGTTGGCAGTAAGGAAGCTGACCGTTGGTCTCATCCGTCCCTGCACCTGGCCAGGTGTGGCACAGAGTAAGTGCGCGTTACAATGAGTGAGATCAATAGCTCGTCTGCTGCTCTGCCATCAGAGGCCTCAAATGAGATCGTGGACATAGACTGCCTGATTGAAGCCTCAGCACACAGTAGGCCCTCACTAAGGGGGGCAGGAAGGATTGTCCCGGCACCAAGGTTGGAGGGCTGCGCGCTGGGAGCCGGTGGGGCTCGCCGAGGAGGGAGAGAACCAGGACGGAAGATTCAAGGTTGGGGGGCATGGCGACTGCTGATGTCACAATGCCCCCATTTGCCTGGATGTGTCGGGCTCCTGGACCCCTCCGAGGCTGGCAGAGGGGATGGCCGGCAGCAGCGAGAAGATCACCGCGGAAGTGGAATCCAGGACCAGGGGGACATTTGCGGACCAGAAATAAGCACGGGGCAGAAGAACCACCAAGATACTGGCGGAGGCATGGGGAATCACCGAGACCTGTCAGGTACTGGTCCGGGTGGACCGGCAGGTGTCCCTGATGGGGAGAGTGCAGGGTCCCAGTGAGAGTGCACACACCCAGCTACCAGGAGGGCACGTCCTTCACAGGAGCCCCCCCGTTTGTTTGCGGGTTCCCGGGGCATCAGGCGGTCGTTTCCTGGAGTGGCCTCAATTCTGGTCCCACGGCCTCCCGGGGACTCTGTCCAACGTACTGATGTCCCAGCCCCACCGCTCAGACCCTGATTCACTTTGCAGAGGGCTCGGGCACGGATACATTTAAAAAAAATGGTCAGGTGATTCTACTGTGCTTTCAGGGCAACAATTCTACTTAAACAAGAAAACAACACACACACACACACACACACACCCCTACACGATCCAGCTATGTTTTCTAATGAGCAGCGGGGGTCGCGTGTCGTGTCCCCCCAGAGATGCTCAGACTCTGGACAGCTCAGCTCCAAGCTCAGCTCCAAGAGAAAGTTAAGCTAGGACTGGTAAAGTCATGAAATTCACTATCAGGAATCTATAGGAATCGGGGCGCCTCCGGGGTGGCTCAGCCGGTTGAGCGTCCGACTTCGGCTCAGGTCACGATCGCGTGGTTCTCGAGTTTGTCCCGAGTCGGGCTCTGTGCTGACGGCTCGGAGCCTGGAGCCTGCCTTCGGATTCTGTGTCTCCCTCGCCCTCTGCCCCTCCCCTGCTCACGCTCCGTCTCTCTGTCTCTCACAAATAACTGTTAAAAAAAAATTAAAAAAATAAAAACAAAAGCAACACTCAGTAAACCTTATGATCGGTGAAGGCAGAGCGGTGTAGACGGGGTAGCAAGGAGAAAAGGCACCTTCTGCTGGGCCTAGCACCCAGGCAACCATCCCATCGTGGTGTTGCTGGAGACCACAGCCCCAGAGGCCCCTCCGTGCCGGCCTCTCTGGTTCTACGCTTGATCCGGCTACACTGCGTCCGTCTGAGAAAAGCCGAAAGGCAAGAATATGAGAAGCCAGAGTTCTTGGGTTCAAATTCAGACCCTGCCGCTTGTCTGGGGGAGAGCTGCTGACTGTGTTCAGACAGCTGGTCCCTGCATGCTTGGGTCCCGGGGTCACAGCCTCCAGACCCCCTGGCGGGCACTTTTCTCCCTCTGTTTTAGCGGACGTTACTGCAGGGATGCCTCCCCCGTGCTTGACGCCTGGACTTGTGCAGGGCACAACGGTGGTTTCCTCCCCAGCTGAGCAATGTTCAGGCCCCGCAAAGCCCCGGTCTGCTCTGGGTGTGACAATTGTAGAAGGCTTGCTTTGGTCCCCAGGCTGAGCAGTGGACGGCCCTGGGCTTCCCTCCTCGCTCCCTCTGGTCAAAGCGAGAGCCCCTTGGTGCCATATTGGAATCGGTCAGTGCGTGTCTGTGTCTCCATGTACGTATGTCTGGGTGTCTGTGTGTCTGAATGTTTATGTGTGGGCACGTGCCTGTCTCTGTGTGCGTGGCCTGCCCACCCACGCCTCCCGGAGTCCCCGATCGCTGTGCCTTCTGCTTACGTGTCACCCCACGGGCTCCTTCCTGCCCAGAGGTGGTCATGGAGCTGTGAGGACAGACGCCAGGCTGCGGAAACTTGGGGGGAGGGGGTGAGGAAGAGGGCAACAGTTAGTACAGGCCACTCCCCGGGGAACTGTGGCCGAGAAAAGGAGCAAAACAGAAGTCAGGGAAGCTCGGGGTCAAGGGAAGAATTTGTTAGAGACGGGGAGATGTGGGTTGTTTGGACACAGAAGGGGAGGAGCAGAGGAGAAGGGCAGTTGGGAAATGCTGGCGGGGAGGCAGGCAGTGGGGCTGGATCGGAGAGGCTGAGGAGGGTGGGGCCGGTCCCAGGACTTGTTTCCCAGCCCCGAGGCCATGCGTACCCCCAGCCTCTAGTGCTGTCACCGCCCCCAGAAGGAGCGCTCACCTGCAAAGGGGCGGACGGAGGCCAGCTTTGCCAAGGCAGCAAGCAAGGTGGCTGTAGTGCTCGCGACCTCCCGCGGGTCCATACCCTCAGTTCAGCCCTGCCAAGTCCAGCCAAGTTCACACCTGGGCTGGGAGCCCGTCTCAGTCTTTGACGGGCTCAGGATCCTCGAGGACACAGATGTGTCAGCATCTGACACCTGAAGGCTTGCCTGGCTCCTGGGTCTGAACCTCTGCCTAGGCCCAGCCCCAGCTCCGTAGCCATCCAGTCTCCCTCTCTGTGCCCATCCCCCTCCTTCACCGGCCCCATGCTCACCTCTATGGTCATCCCCATGCTCACCTCCGTGCTCATCTCCGTGCTTGTCCCCAGGCTCGTCCCCAGGCTCATCCCCAGGCTCATCACCATGCTTATCCCCAGGCTCATCTCCAGACTCATCCCCAGGCTCACCCCCATGCTCACCTCTGTGCTCATCCCCATGCTTGTCCCCATGCTTGTCCCCAGGCTCACCTCTGTGTTCATCCTCAGGCTCATCCTCAGACTCACCTCTGTGCTCATCCCCAAGCTTGTCCCCAGGCTCATCCCCAGGCTCGTCCCCATGCTCACCTCTGTGTTCATCCTCAGGCTCATCCCCAGGCTCACCTCTGTGCTCATCCCCATGCTTGTCCCCAGGATCATCCCCAGGCTCATCCCCAGGGTCATCCCCACCTCCATCTCCAACTCTGTGCCCATCTGCATTCTTAACCCCAACCCCACGCTCATTCTCAACATCTTCCTGTCTATACAATTCCCACTTTGCCAGAGGACAAAAGAGGTCAGTAACAAGCCCAAAGTTGTACCGCTGGCTAGCCAGATCCAGCACTCAAACCTGACACCACTGGACACCAATGGTCAGGCTCTGAACTCCCACGCCACACTCCGGCATGGCACCGGTCCCCGGGTCCCCGGCCTCTGGCCCTTGTATGACCTCTGACCGGATTGCCCGCTTGACCTCCTGACATCACTTTGCCGGCTCCTGACTTGGTCCCGATCGGTTCAAACTTCAGCCAGCCTGTGCGTCTCAGCTCAGTGGTACCAGCTACTGGCCCCTGGCCGGACCCTTAGCCCTGTTGCCTCCCCAGGACCTCATGGGGCTTCCCCACTCCAAGGTTTCCCCAGGCCACCACAACTCTGATGACAGGACGGACAGGCAGGTCGGAAGACAGGCTCAGAGGAGGGTGTCACAGAAGAGGTATTTTGGGTTGGAACGGGTCCGTTCACGTTCACAGCCTCCAGTAAATGGCATGGTGGGTTCTCCACTGCAGAGAGAGAAGATGGGGAGGAGAACCCACGGCTCCACAGAGGGTGGGGCTTGTGGAACGTGCCAGGGCATCAGCGAGGAAAGGATGATTTTGTTCCGGTTTCAGATGCTTGCTTTTGGCCGGAGGGAGACAGGGGCCAATTGGCTAATTATAGCCTGAAAGTCACTGGTTGATGGCCAGATCTCTTTTGATAGGTGCGGCCACCGGCACTCTGTTCTGCTAATTTCACTGCTATTTCACTCACCTTCCCAAAGACCCAACCCTCCCCCACCCATGGCCGCTGGTTTTTCCAATACACTTGATTGTCTGTATCTTCTTCTGCTTCACCCCTCCGTCTGAGTCTCCTCACCGAGGCTAAAGAGAATCATTCACGCAGGCGCACACCCCACCCCCCCACTCACGTCCACCCCACCCCCCCTTTTGGCAGCTTTTGTTCCATTTCTGCCCGCCCCACCCCCACTCCCTTCCCCCCCCCATCCTTAGATCTTAATTTTTTTTCCTTATCCTTTATTATTATTATTATTTTTGAGAGACAGAAAGTGCAAGTCGGGGAAGGGCAGAGAGAATGTCAAGCAGGCTCCACACTGTCAGTGCGAGTCTGACACGGGGCCCGAACCCACAAACCGTGAGATCATGACCCGAGTCAAAGTCAGACGCTTAACCGACTGAGCCACCCAGGCGCCCCTGATATTGTCTTTTGTGACGAGCCTCTTCAAGTCTCTATTAATTTTCTATTTTTAAAAAGATTTTATTATTATTTTTTAATCTTTATTTATTTTTGAGGGAGAGAGCGAGAGAGAGAGAGAGAGAGAGCATGAGTGGGGGAGAGGCAGAGAAAGAGGGAGACACAGGATCTGAAGCAGGCTCCAGGCTCTGAGCTGTCAGCACAGAGCCTGACTTGGGGCTCAAACCCACAAACTGTGAGATCATGACCAGAGCCAAAGTGGGACGCTTAGCCAACTGAGTCATTCAGACACCCCAATTTTCTTTCTTTCTTTCTTTCTTTCTTTCTTTCTTTCTTTCTTTCTTTCTTTCATCTTTCTTTCTTTCTCCTTACTTCCTTCCTTCCTTCCTTCCTTCATTTCTTCTTTCTTTCTTTCTTTCTTTCTTTCTTTCTTTCTCCTTCCTTCCTTCATCTTTCTTTCTTTCTTTCTTTCTTTCTTTCTTTCTTTCTTTCTTTCTTTCTCCTTCCTTCCTTCCTTCATCTTTCTTTCTTTCTTTCTTTCTTTGTCTTTTTCTTATTGATTGTAGGGTTTAAAAATTTTTAAAAATACATTCTAGGGCACCTGGGTGCCTCAGTCGGTTCAGTGCCTGAGTCTCTTCTGAACTCAGGTCTTCATCTCAGGGTCATGAGTTCAGCCCCACATTGGGCTCTGTGCTAAGCATGGAGACTACTGAAATTTAAAAAAAAAAAAAAAATTTAAATGCATTCTGTATACACACTCTTTTTGATTATATGGAGTACCACAGTCCATTTGGACGGACGCTTGTCTTTTCATACTCTCAGTGGTATCTTCCAGTGAACAGAAATTTAACTTGAGGGGCGCCTGGATGGTTTAGTCAGTTAAGCATCTGACTCTTGATCTCTGCTTCGGTTGTGATCTCACTGTTTTTTGAGATCGAGCCTGGCGTTGGGCTCTGTGCTGACAGAGGGGAGCCTGCTTAAGATTCTCTCTCTTCCTCTCTGCCCCTCCCCTGCTTGCTCTCTCTCTCTCTCAAAATACATAAACATTTAAAAAAAAAGTTTAACAGTAGAAATCTTTTTCTACTCTGAGGGCATGGAGATATTTTCCTCTGTTATCTTCTAGAAGCCTTATTGTTTTATTCGTAACATTTAGAGGTACGACTCATCTGGACTTGATATTTTGGGTATTATGAGAAGGTAATTATTTTTCCATGTGGATCAAGTGATCTAGCACCATTTAATGAAAATACCGTCCTTCACCCACTGCTCTGCGGAGCCATAAAGTGGATCTTTCCTGAGCTTTGTACTTTTTTTTTTAATGTTTATTTCTGAGAGAGAGAGAGAGAGAGAGAGAGGCAGAGCATGAGCAGAGGAGGGGCAGAGAGAGGGAGACACAGAATCTATAGCAGGCTCCAGGCTCCGAGCTGTCAGCACAGAGCCTGACGCGGGGCTTGGACTCACGGACCGCGAGATCATGACCTGAGCCCAAGTCGGACGCCCAACCGACTGAGCCAACCAGGCGCAACCCCCCCCCCCCAAACTTTGATATCTTTGAAATAATTGTACAAAGTATCTTTTTAGACATTTTATGCTTATGGCTGATGTTTAGAAATGCAAATGATTTTGATATGCTGTGTTTACATCCAGCAACCTTGTAGGTTTCTTCGGGTTTCTACCTATGTAATCGGGTATGCTAGTTGAAAACTCTGGTTTTAGAATCTGATTTTGTTTTGAATTCTTTTTTTTTTTTAACTAATCAATTTACGTAAAGTAGGCTCCATGCTCTCAATGTGGGACTTGAACTCACGACCGTGAGATCAAGAGTTGCTCGCTCTACCAACTGAGCCAGCCAGCCACCCCCTTGGTTTTCAATTCTAACCTCATCATTTACTAAACGTAGGACTTTGAGAACATTGCTTCATTTTTCTGAGTCTTGTTTCTTTTTCTACAGAGTGGTGATGTTCTCTCATAGGTTTATAGTGGAATAACGAAACAAAGCACACATCGTCTTGAGCCAGTGCTCACACACACTGGCACAATCCATTTGTGATTTGTTAATACATTCCTCGCCCTTGATTTCCCCTTTCCCGTTTAACTCCATAGCTCTCCAAATTCTGGCTTTTACCCTGTCGTTTGACAGAATTGCCCTCAAAGGTGTGTTCCTAGCGTCTACTTTCGTGGACTGCCCTATTTCAAATGCTGGTTTCAAGTCCCACCTGTTCCCCTGGCTGACTACTAATTCGGGATTTCCCACAACCCCTTCATCCGGTTCGACGCTTTGCCAGAACGACTCCTAGAACTCAGGAGAGTGCTTTACTAGGTTTACCAGTTTATTTTAAAGGATACAAGTCAGGAACCGCCGCGTGAAAGAGATGGAGGTGGTTTCCATGTGTTTTCCAGGCACATCACCTTTCCAGCATGTTGATGTGATGTGTTCACAAACCTGGAAGTCGCCTGAACCCCATCACTTAGGAATTTTTATAGAGATTTCGTTAGGTAGCCATGATTGATTAGATCATTGGCCATTGGTGATTGAACTCAATTGCCAGCCCCTCTCCCTTTCACGGAGGTTGGGGGTGGGGCTGAAAGTTCGAACCCTCTACTTACCTGGTTGGTTTTTCTGGCCACCAAGCCGCCATCTTGAAGCTATCTAGGCTCCCCTACGTGCCATCTCATGAGTATACAAGAGGCAATAAATTCCAAAGGCTTCAGGAGCTTTGTGCCAGGAACGAGGGACAGAGATCATTTTTTTAAAAAAATTATACTACAGTCTTCTCGGCAGATACCTTCCCTGGGCTTCTCGAGACTACTTCCCCACTTTTCCTTCCTCTTGTCTGGGATCTCTGCCCAGTCTCCAAGTGGGCTTTTCTTTCCTCCCGTGCCTTAAGTCCTGATTTCTTTCCATGGTTCAGTTCTCGTCCCTTTTCTCAACTTAACTTTTGACCTCATCTTTTATCAAATTTGTCTATCTGTAACCATGGCCGTTTTTGTTGGATACCAGGTTCATATGGACAGTGGTTCACTGGGCATGACTACCTGGATTTTCTATAATGCCCCGAATGAAACGAAGCAGGTTTCCCCAAGCCTGCTCTCCCTCTCTATTAATTCCGTCCATCCCCTAACTCAGGGACCTGAGCATCATCTAGACCCATCTCACTCCTTCATCCCTACCCGTTAGCTGTGGCCATGTTCTGTCCCTCATGTTTGTTTTCACTGCCATTGACTTGGTTCACGTTCCCACAATTTTTCCCCCCAGTTGGCAACACCAGCTTCACCTGGAAACTTATTAGATTTGCACATTCTCGGGCTCCAGCCAAGATCTATTGAGCCAGAGACTCTGGTGCTGGTACCTGACAGTCTGTGTCTTACTGGGCTTTCTAGGTGATTCTGGTACCAGGGAAGTAGACCACTGGTCTTGCCCAGCTCTCTACGTGGCAGGTCTGGCCCCAGAATGACTACTGACTGAAATGAAGTCAGTGCTGCCCCTGGCTGTTATCCTGACCTTCCCAGGCTGGGTGAGAAATCACTCCTGTCTCATGACACCTTGTGTCTCCTTTGGTTGTGACCCACCTCGTCCTGTAGTGGAACTGCAGGTGGTGGCCCCAGAAAGGTAGGGATTCAGCCATATTCACCGTTCTCAGTAAGCGTCCATACAGTTTTGGGTCCTGAGATCTATGTGGAAAAAGACAGACGAATGCCTTTGTCTCATGGAACCGAAATTCTAAGAGGGCAAGCAGAAAAGAAATGGTAAACAAATTTAAGATAATTTCAGATGGTGGTAAGTGCTGTAATGAAAATGAAATAAGATAATGTGATGGAAGGGGGCTGAGGGCTAGTTTAGATAGAAAGCTAAGGAATGCCTTTCTCGGAAGGCGCCATTGAGCTAAGATCTAAACGATCAGAAGCCAGCTATGGGAAAATGTGGTAGGGAAAACCATCGTAGGTGGAGGGATAGCTGGAATTTGGTGAGTTTGAGGGCAGAGAGAAGAGCGATGTGATTGGAGGGGGAGAGAGGGAGAGAGAGAGAGAGAGGCAGAGGCAAACTCCTAACTCCATGGTCAGAGTCTGTTGGGGTTTCACTCCAAGGGCTGTGTGGAAACCCTCGGGGAGGGATGTGAGTACTGGTGTGTGTTTTGGGAAGACCACTCAGGCTGCTGTGTGTATAATATAAATCGTATGGAGACAGGAATAGAAGCAGGGAGGCCAGTTTGGAGGCCACGTGAGTATCCTAGTGGATACAGAAGCAACCCTGGGAACGTGTGTTTAATCACGTGGATCCTGGTGCCCACATCCAAATCCTGGGCCCTCCACAAAAGGGGTGGCTTTGGGCAAGTAACCGAACCTCTCTGTGTCTCAATTTTACCCTCTGGAAGAGGGGATAAAAGCAGCACTTAACTCATAGGTTTGTGGGGAAGGCTCAATGAGTTAATATAGAAAAGCATGGACAGAGCTCTGTGAGTTATGATCATTATTACTGGTGGTTGTTCTCATTATAGCATGGAGGGAAAACAATGGGTTCAGGGTATTTCTACTGGCCGAGTTGACATGACTTGAGGATGAACTGGATCTTAAGGATGAAGGGGAGAAACGACTCCCTGGGTTTTGGCAAAAGGTTTAACACAATGGGGAGGGGCAGGTCTTGTTGTGTGTGCGTGTGTGTGTGTGTTGAACAGGGTTCTGAGGCACCCCTAAAAACATCCAAGAATAGATGCTCGGCAGGAGGTTGGATGCATGAGTCTGGAGTCTAGGGGAGAGCTCAGGGAAGCCTGGAGACACACGTGTACGAGTCATGGCGGAGTGATGGTGTCCCCACGGGAGAGCGTGCAGACGGGGAAGAGAAGGACACCCAGGACAGAGCGCTGGGCTCTCTCCTAATACAGGCAGAGCAGAGAGGCAGTGTCTGGCAAGGAGCCGGAAAGAGCAGGCAGTGAGGTGGCGACACCGGAAGAGAGAAGGGGACGTCCCAAGAGTGGCCGGTGGGATCCATGGCTACCAAGAAGTCACACGAGCTCAGTCCTAAATACACAGTAGATAGCTGAGTTTGCCAACGTGGAAGCGATTTGCTGAACGGATGAGTAAAACTGAACTTTTTTTTTTTTAATGTAAAAGTCAGCTCAATTGGGGGGCGCCTGCGTGGCTCAGTCGGTTGAGCATCGAACTTCCGGTCATGACCTCACGGCTCGCGAGTTTGAGTCCCACCTCGGGCTGTCTGCTGGCATCGGGGAGCCCGCTTTGGAAACTCCGTCTTCCTCGCTGTGTGCCCGTTCCCTGCTCACTCTCTCTCTCTTTCTCAAAAATAAATAAATAAATAAATAAACAAACAAACAAACAACAACAACGAAAATCAACGCAATTAGAAAGTTGCATCCTCTCCTGGACGGCCAACAAGGATTCGCTGAGCGGGGAGCCCCAAAGACAGCGGACCAAACAGCTGCCATGGAAAAGATCCCACCTGCTTCATTGCTCCTGAGCAGAGAAACGGCTCTTGCCTCTTCTTCACCTAAGGTTTTAGGACCCACCAGTGAAAGGGGACCACGCTGAGGTGGAAAAAGCGTTTCCGAAGCTGGAATCAAACACTTCCATGGCACCACGGTGGGGCACGGCTGTTTTGAATCCGGGAGCATGTTAACGTACCATTTCTAAGACTTTTCCGCATCAGACCCGTAACCTTTGACACGAGTCTTTTCCCTGTTGTCCATTGAGGTGCGGACGGATCAGATCAGTGATTCTCAAACTTTCTCGCCCATCCGTGTTGGCTGCGGGCTCGCTAGAGGGCAGGTGGCCGAGTCCCGCCCCACAGTTTCTGATGCGGTTGGCCAGGGTGGGACCGGAGAAATTGCTGACAAGCCCCCACGCGATGCCATCACCACTGGGGGCGCCGAGGTCCCTGGACCACCCTTGATAACCTCTGGTCCAGATTCCGTGCTCCCTGAAAGCAGCGATGGCATCCGTCTTGTTCACCTGGTTCAGTAGGAGGCACCCAATCCGTGTTAAGTGAGGGAATTAAATGCCCCTTCTGTGGATCCCTCCGGGCTTAGGAATGGGGCGGTCAGGGTCAAAGACAGGCTGTCCCCTGATTTGCTGTTGCCCCTAAGCTCCCCAGCAGCCCTCCCATCCTCACAGCAGCCTCAGAGTTTTGGGTGGCCAAGCAGCCATCGAGAACTCTCTGCGTTGTTCCCCCTCGAACCATTCCCAGCCCGTAGGTCTCATCCTACACATTGATTGTCGGAAAACTTTTAACAACTTGGTTCGTGCCCTCGTCTCCGTGGGTGGAGTTTAGGCAGAATTTGAGGCAGAGGGACACGTGACACAAGTGATTTAACGTGTAACGTCTCTCTTGGATCCATTTATGCGGCCCCTGGGTGAAGCCAGTCCTCCCTCTCCGCTCTCCAGGGCCAGGGGAGATGGGGTGGGGACCTGGCACAGGGCTTTGGAGGGATGGAATTAGTTAAGTCTCAGTCCAGGCGGGATGAACGCTGGTGGCCACATCCCACGGAGCTCACACGTCTTCTAGTTCGAGGCCCAGCACCCAGGCCGCGCACACAGAGCCTTCTTTCTTCGTCGAGGAAGAGTGCCCCTTTCACAGCCTGCCACAGGCAAGGGAAATGGAAAATCCCGGAGCATCCCGAGCCCCTCTCAATTTCCAAGGGCACTTCGCCTCTCCCAAGTTCAGGGACAGGACAGGGCGTTTGCATGTGGGCTGGGTCCTGTGGCCAAGCAGCAAGTTCTGTGGCTGGAGGGCTGCGGGCAGCACCGGCCGTGTCTGCCCGGGAGGGGAGAGGTCCCCGCGTGCCGACCGCCCAGCCTTGACCGTGTCGTAGTCAGAAAACAGCTCCGGAGCCCCTCCTGGCCCTCCTGGGCCATAGCCCCAAGCAGAGTAGCAGAAGCGATGGCTTTTCTGAGAAGCTGCTGATCTCAACCCTGCTGGCTGTACATTCCTGGATGATGAGGGAGGGATTCCAGTGTTTACTTTGAACAATGTTTTCCTGTGTCTGAACCGACTGGGTGTTAAATTCTTCCAGATTTCTGGCTCCGTGTTGCAAGTCCAACGGGACAGAAACAGGTTTACGGCAGTTGGCAGGGCAGCAGAAGCGGGGTCGGTCTGGGCACCTTCTGCGTCTAGAATTTCCACTCGGTAGATGGAAAAACTGTCTGTGGGCTCGGCGCCTGGGAGGGGGGTTTGCTGTGGTCCCAGCTCGGAGCCTCGCACATTTCCCACCCGAGAGGGCAAAATTAGCTTGTCTTTTTTTTTTTTGAAACAGAGCAAGGAGTGAGAACAAGCTGAGTTTTGAAGGTCAGGCCTTGCAGTGTTTTCTCCGTTAGTATAAACCCAGAAGTTGTGCTCATAAGGAATTCATTTGGTGGGATATTGGGAAACCGGAGTGAATTCCGGTTCCTGGGGCCTGCGGTGTGAGGAGGTTTCAGGGACACGCAGGAGGTCAGGGCTGGACGGGGGACGGGAGACCCGAATCCTTACTTTTACACAGGGGGAAACTGAGGCACGGAGAGCCCCCCCCCCCCCCCCGCCCAGTGACATGAGGGTTAGGATGTTGAGTTGGAAGGAACTGTCCCCGACGGAGCTGGATGGATCTCTGCAGGGGTTGGGGGACTGTGGCAACTTGGAGCTATTGCTAATCCTTTTTGCCCAGGAGGATGACCACGTGGGGCCACGGGAGGAGGCATTCTTCATTACGTGTTCATAAATCAATGGCTTTAACGACAGAGAACTTCAGGAAACCAAGTTCAAAGATAAGGGCGCTCTTGACTTGCACCGCGCACATGAGCAGTGTCTCCATTCTCACGTTCTCAGATGTGCGCGATGCAGGGGGTGTCTCCCACGGGACCCCCCAAGGACTTGCTCTCTGGAGAGTTCTCGGGGAAGCTCCAGCCTCTGGGCAGGTGCCTGTCAGCCTATTTAATTGGAGCAGCCCAAGTCCCAGGAGGGCATGGGGCGGAGGGTGGCCTGGACACTCACATCATTTAAAAAAAAATTTTTTAAAAAAAAAAAATTTTTTTTTTCAACGTTTATTTATTTTTGGGACAGAGAGAGACAGAGCATGAACGGGGGAGGGGCAGAGAGAGAGGGAGACACAGAATCGGAAACAGGCTCCAGGCTCTGAGCCATCAGCCCAGAGCCTGACGCGGGGCTCGAACTCACGGACCGCGAGATCGTGACCTGGCTGAAGTCGGATGCTTAACTGACTGTGCCACCCAGGCGCCCCTAAAAAAAAATTTTTTTTAATGTTTATATTTATTTTTGAGACAAGAGGGAGACAGAGCATGAGCAGGGGAGGGGCAGAGAGAGAGAGAGAGAGAGACTTGTGCTGTATCAAAATGGCCTCATCAAAATTGGCTTTTAGAGGATGGCCTTAATTCTGTGGTGTTTTGTAGCCATAAATTCTTGACTGTACGCGTTCCCTTCTTCCAGCAGAAATTGCTTCTAGGAGAGATGGGAGTGGGATTGAGGCGGCGAAATCACTCCCACTGCTGGAAGGATAGGACGTTCTCTCCCGTCTCCATCTCTGGGGTTTCCTTAACATGTCTGGTAAGGACCCTGTATCGGTTATCTCTTGCTGCGTAACAAAGTACCCCAAGACTCAGTTGCTTAAAACAAACGTCTGTTATCTCGCAGATTCCGTGGGTCAAGAATCCGAGTGTGGCGCGGCCGTGTGCCTCCGTGTCAAGGTCTCTTCATGAGGGTGCAGTCGTGGCTTAGGCTGGGGCTGTGGTCCCCTCTGGAGGCTTAACTAAGGGGCGGGGGAGGATCCACTTCCAAGCTCACCCACATGGCTGTTGGCAAAATTAAGTTTCTCACAGGCTGTTGAACTAAGGGCCTCGCTTCCTTGTTTGTTGTTGACCACAAGTCTTCTCCAGAGAGCGGCTCACAACATGGCGGCCGGCTTCCCTCGGAATGAATGACTGGGAGAACAAGAGGGAGAGGGAGCATGCTCGAGATGGAAGGCACAGTTTTTTGTAAACTAGTCTCACAAGTGACGTCACACCATTTTACCTCGTTGGGAGGGAGTCGCGTTGGTAGCTTATACTCAAAGTGAGGATGTGAATACCAGGAGGTGGGATCATTGGGGGCCATCTTGGAGGCTGCCTACCGCAGGCCTTTGGGCCGGGCTGCTTTTGAGTCTGTTCAACCTGTGGGCCGTGACACCTCAGCAGTTCTGATACGCCAGTGGCTGTGAGGGGCAGAGGGAAAGGAACTCTGTGGTCCCCCCTACTTCTCCTCGGGGGTGGGTCCCTTCACTGGCATAGCCTTCTGAAGACCTCTCAGGGGCAAATGATTCTAAATTTCTAAACTAGGTACACTTACCCTCCACTCTCCCATCCCTTCCCACCTTCCTTCTAAGGGAAGAGCCCAAGGCAGCCCTCTCTCCGAGGTCTTTGTCACTTCCGAGTAAAGCTCCACGACAGGGCAGCTTTCCCCAGAGTTCACCTGGTGCTCACCTTGGGCGCCAATGTTAGTCAGTATTCTTGTCACCGAAATGAGCCCCGGTCACAAACCAGAGAGTGAAAGCTCTGCCATTCGTTCAGGAGTTCATGGTCTTCAACACAAAAGCAGAATGTTATAAATATTTTCATGGGTCACGGAATACTCGCGTCTCAGTTAATCGGATTGTCCTCGCGTCTTCACATGAGGCAGGATGTTTCTCCTCCTGGATATGAGGAAACTGAGGTTCAGACAGATTAAGTAACTTGCTCGAGATTGGACAGAAAGAAATGAAGCTGGGGTTTCGAACCTGTTCTCCTGACTCCAGTTCTGTGCTCCGCCCCGCGTCCCTTTTAAAGTTGTTTGCAGCCCCGAGTCCCCAGATTCTTCCCAGTAGGAATCTGGCGAGACTTCTCGGCCCTGTTTTGCTCCTTAGGTCATTCTAGATCAGGGCTGCAGTGACCCGAGAAGAGAAATAGAAGCTGGGCTGTTGGGGCCTGGAAAGTGGGGTAGGGTGGGTGAGACGTGGGCACAGCAGTAGGGCAGCAGTTGTGTGGGGGGCGAGGGGGTCCCCTGAGCCCAACCTCTGCCCTCTCACTGCGCCAATCTCTTCCCCGATCTTCAAGTTATTGTCCCATTTTTGATGAGACACATTTGGCCCGTGTCTCCAGCCGGAAAGCCGGACCACCTTGTTTTGGCATTTGTGAGAGCTGTCACAGTCCTGCATTCGTGGTGATGATAACGATTCCCCCCCCCCCCCCCCCCCCGCCCCGCAGTGGGTTCTTACCACGTGCCTGGGCCCTGTGCCTGATGCTTTGTGGGAATTATCGCATGACCAGCATCCTCGGGGCCATCCAAGGATAAGTTCTTGGTATTGCCTCTATTTTATAGATGGGCGCACAGGGATCAGGAAGCGAGCCTATCTTATTTCTGGTCACACAGCCAAGGAGCAGCCGGCCTGTCCTGAGCTCGTGTTCGTCGTTCCACGCCTTGCTCTGCTGCAAACAATTGTCCAACACGCAGCCTCGCCTTTTTTAAGAGCTTTGGCCGATTCTCTCATCAGTTGCCCTCTTGAGATGTTGAAACACACCATGAGATCACAGGAACACAGCAAGAACAGCCAGGAGAGAGTTGGTTTTCCTGCAGGGATTGCACGATGGTGCCTCTCGAAGGCCAGGCCTTCGCCGGGCAGAGGACGTCCACGCAATGCCCTCCATGAGGGGCCTGTTCCCGGAGTTTCAAAGCATTCGAAGCCTCCCTCCCGCGTGCCAAGGCCTCCTTGTTTCATTGGGCCTCTGACTCCACAAAAACTCCCTTTGTCAGAACTTCAAAATTTCCTGGCATGTTCCCCACACATTTTTTCGATGTGGATGGCTGTGATGTTTCACTATGCATTTACTTGTGTCTATTTGTGCCTAGAAAGATTCGTTTGAAGCTAGCAGCTCAATATTTCTCCCCAATTTCTTTTTTCTTTAGGTTTATTTATTTTTGAGAGAGAAAGAGAGAGAGAGAGAGAGAGAGCGTGCTCACGCACAAGTGGGGGAAAGGCAGAGAGGGTGGGGGACCCAGGACCCGAAGCAGGCTCCAGGCTCTGTGCTGCGATGTGGGGTTCGAACCCACGAACGGTGAGATCATGACCTGACCTGAAGTCGGATGCTTCACCAACCGAGCCACCCAGGCGCCCCTATCTTTCTCCCCAATTTCAAGAGGCCCCCCCCCACTGCCCCACTGCCCCCCGCTTCCTCCTTGACCTCTGGGAGGTTGGCTATTTTCTCTTTCAGCTGGAGGGAACAGTATTCTATATATTCCGTTGTCTGCTTCCCCCCCAAACTATCCATGTTAGTTACACTATCTTATGTTTTACAAGTTGACCTCTCTCATTCCTTCCCCCCAGCCCCTCCAGAAACCTAGTTAAATGAACTGCACCAGGGACTTGTAAGAGCTTCCAGATGGGAGAAGGGAGGACCAGAAGAGATCAGAACAAGGTAAGCAGGTGTGGCCTTAGGTCTTGACCGTGGTCTGTCCTCAAAGTAGGCGACGTGAGGGCCAGGAGTTGCTTGGAAGTCGAAGATCTTCCTTCGGAGCTTTAAGAAACACAATTTAGGAAGGGAGAGACAGCGGTACCAGCTCGGTAGCACGCAGTGGGGATACGTGACCCTGACTGGTGAGGCGTGTGTGAGCCCACGCGCAGGGCTGGCCACCCGCCAAGGGAAGAGTCCCCGGAGCAGCCGTGGAAGGAGAGATAAAGGGACCTGTGGGGGGGAGGGGCGCGCATCTAGTTTGTGATCATTGTGAGGGAAGAAAACGTCTCACGTCCAGCAACTCACATCCACTTCTGGGCACGCGAAGCGTCTCATTTAACCTTCATCAGAAAATCCTACAAGGGAGGCGAGTCATTCCCATTTTACAGATGGGGAAGACTTCAGGCTCAGAGAGAGAGGCGAAGTGATTTGCCCGCACTTAGAAGCAGTGAGCGAAGGTGCCAGGAACTGAACCCAGCTCTTGCCAGGAGCCGTTATCCGTGTGTCGTATTTATTAGGGTGACGCCCCGCTTTCGCCGATGAATCTTCTTGTTTTTTTTTCCCCCAAGGTTTTTATTTATTTTGACAGAGGGGGTGCGAGCAGGGGGGAGGGCAGAGGGAGAGGGAGAATCCCAAGCAGGCCCCGCGCTGTCAGCACAGAGATTGTTTGAGATTTTCGCACTGGGCAGTGTGGTACAGGGTGATGGCTTTCTCTGAGATGGAAAAGACCAGAGAGGAAGACTTCCGGGGGTAAGGTGGAGAGCTCTGTTTGAACCCTGAGAAGTTTGAGGTCTTATTAAGATGTGCAAATGATGACAAAGATGGCGGCTGGATAGGTAAGTTTGGTCTCTGGGGACTGGCCACAAGATTTGGCAAATAGATGAGCTTTGAGGCAACAGAACTCAGCGGTGCCATCTTGGGGACATGCAGGGATTAAAAAAAAAAAAAAGAAGGGAGCCCAGAAATCATCTGTGTGGGGACTGAAAAGGAACGATGGCACCACGGGTCTGAGTGGCGTTAAGTCTGTTTGGAAGCCAAGTTGGAAGATGTTTCAGGAACACGAGGGGGGTCAGCTATTACCCATGACCACTTTTGGAAGGTAATGAGGGAGAAGCTTGGGCTGCAGGGGAGAGGTGTTTTGTTGACAAGAGTCAAAAGGGAAGTGGGAGGGAAGGCAGCACGTATGTGTCACTCATGAGATGTTAAGAAACCACTGTTGACGATAAGGGTGACGGTACAAAGGGAAACCAGTGTTCCAGAAACTGAGGTTGTCAGTGGCTGAGGACAGAGGCTGGCAGCAGCCAGGTGGGAAGAGGGAATAGTCTGATAGGATGAGCTTCAAAGGAGAGGGAGGGACATGGTCTGAGAATGGCGGTGGGGATTAAGGCGGATGAACACCCACCTCCGGGTCCAGAAACCTGCGGGTCACGAGGGGAGAAACAGCCCTCCGTTGAGAGGAGAGAGGGTCTATCCTTTGGTGGTGATTTGACAAAGCGTTCTTGGCAGGAAGTCCCAGGGATGTATAGGGGTGGGGGTTTCTCCAAATTTTGGAGAAATTGGTTTCTCCAAATTTTGGAGAAATTGGTTTCTCCAAATTTTGGAGAAATTGGTTTCTCCAAATTTTGGAGAAATTGGTTTCTCCAAATTTTGGGTTCTGATCCTCAGCTTTTCGGACTTTGCACACAATTTTATCCATTTACTCAAGGCTCCAAATAAATGCCACAGCTTCTGCTCCCTGGCAGTTCTCTTCCCGTAATGTGGTGGATGCCATTTGTAATCGGGTCATTTTTTTCCTTCTTCCAAGAGCACAGGGGAAGGGTAGGGTCTCTCCTTGGGAGGGTTAGGAAAGGCTTCTCTGAATGCTTGAGCTGTGCTCTGGGTTTTGGGGGACATGCGGCCCATTAGAAGTGGGAGGTGAGGAGAAGGACTCAGGACACGCCCATGAGAAGGACCCGCGCCCAGGGCTCGAGTGCGCAGGGGGACAGTCACGGTGACAGGAGCTCAGATTGGAAGGCGTTTCTGGGACTAGATTGTGGGGGGGGGGGTGCATTTTGTCTCTAGGAAATAAGTAGCAAATAGGTTTTGAACAGAAGCGTGACCTTCCCGGGACCGGGACCTTCTCGGTTTTTCTCTGATTAGAATGTCATGCCTGGTGTAGTGCTCGAACAAGCACTCAGTAAATATTTGTCGAATGGATGAATGGATATATTGATGGATGATGTTTCTTGCAGCCGCCGAACGGAGGAGGAGCCGGAGGGAAAGAGAATAGAGGTGGCAGGATGTATTTGGAGAACAGAGCCTGAATCTGGGGTGTGAGAGGGAAGGAGGAATTGAGTTTCTACTTTGAGGGCACGCGATTTGACAGCTTCCTGATGGCTCAGGGACCTTGTCAAGAGCATGTACGGTTTCTACTGGGAGTGATAATGCCCGGGATGGCCTCGTTACAGCCGGGGGCTGGAGTGCGGGGTTGGAACCGGTGACCCGTTCACTAAATGGCTCATGCCCATTGTGCTTTTCTAGAAAACCGGTTGGCTCTTTGAGGTTCTTTGGTTCCTTCAGCTGTCACCCAGAGTCCTGACAATTGGCTGGAATAGTCTGTCCCTCCTCGTTTGGAGGTTGGGTGACATTCGTTGAGAGGCTTTCACTTGAGTCCTACGCCTTGAACTCTAGGCCCCATACCTTGAAAGTTTAGAGCACTTGTCATTGATCTCATTGCTATCTCCTTGCTAGCATATGTAGTCTTTTTTAATTTAAAAAAATGTTTATTTATTTTGAGAGAGGGAGAGAGCGAAAACACATGCCTGCGAGTGGGGGAGGAGCAGGGAGAGAAGGAGAGAGAGAATCCCCAGTAGGTTCCTTGCTGTCAGTGCAGAGCCCAATGCAGGGCTCGAACTCACAGACCGTGAGATCACGGCCTGAGCCGAAGTCGGTCGCTCAACCGACTGAGCCACCCAGGCGCCCCAGATTCTGATGGATTGTTAGGCGGCCTCTCACATAACTATGAGGAATCTCTAAGAACATGAGAAAATACAATCAGATGTTTGGGCAAAATGATGGGTTCAGAAGGATACGTACATTTTGCGGCCACAACCACATAAGCCAGGAAGGAGACCACAAAGATAAATGTTGTGTGATGGTAATGGGATTATGAGATTCAAAAAATAACCCTTTCCAAACTTTCTATAATGCGGATACGCAATTTCTGTTACGAGACCACGTGGGAATAAATACAGCAAAATGCCACTGGCCGTCATCGACATGACTCATGCCTAGAATTGCTTTTCTAGGAAAGCTGATGATTTTTTTTCTGCTTCCTCCCCACAATCTGCTAGTGCAGGAGGGGGTTGGCCACGGTGCGGGAAGGAATTTGGGACTCCGCTAATCGGATAGAGCTGTCTTGGCACGGCGGCGGAATTAACCTCCTTCACCCCACCGGCCACAGCTCCCCCCAGACGTTTGAGAGCTTTGCTTTCATCGTGGTCGGGAGTTCTCTGTGACCCAAGAGTTGGGTGCAATGCGTGATGGATGGATTTGTTTACCTTCTGGTGGGAACGGGGATAACGGTGTCCTCCTGACGACACGCGGGCGATAGGCTGACGGAATAACTGAACCCTACGGAAGGCAGCTACCTTCGTGCTTTGCTTTGAGGCCAAGCCTCAAATACAAGTCCCCTTCTTCAAGACAAACGCCGGCCTAGATTCCTAGTGCGTTGAGCATTTTATTTATTTTTTATTTTTAAAAAAAAATTTTTTTTTTCAACGTTTTTATTTATTTTTGGGACAGAGAGAGACAGAGCATGAACAGGGGAGGGGCAGAGAGAGAGGGAGACACAGAATCGGAAACAGGCTCCAGGCTCCGAGCCATCAGCCCAGAGCCCGACGCGGGGCTCGAACTCACGGACCGCGAGATCGTGACCTGAGCTGAAGTCGGACGCTTGACCGACTGCGCCACCCAGGCGCCCCGCGTTGAGCATTTTAAAAGGGGGTGGCCTGGCCCATTGATTGAGGCCAGTCCTGGGAAATCCCTGCCTGTTTCCACTATGAGTTTGCTGGGTTCACAATGACCCCATTGTTCCGGGGAAGCAGGACTTCCTTCTTCTGATTGATTGAACATTGTGGGGCCACACATTGTCATGGTCCCGCTGCTCACGAACCGGCGGTCTGGCAGAGAGAGGGTCTCCGAGCACAAAATGCTGAGGGCCTTCCTTATCTGGTTTCCTGAATGTGAAGTTATAAGACTGTTTCTTGCTGCCTGTTTCCACATCTTTCCTACCTGTCTAGCCTATCCATTTACAAGCGTCCCCCAAACGTCCACGGAAGGGAAAGGTTGAAAAGCTCTCTCCTCTGGTGTTGCCTGTTTGGTTTGTTCTGGAAGTTTCGTTTTGAAATTTGGAACTTGATCTCCAGATAATAGGATCCCACGTGCTTTGTGCTTAATGGGTCTTCATGTGACATCATCTTAAAAGGGAATTTTAATATTTATGGTTGGCTATTCCTTGGGTAAATATGAAATTCAAATCCGTAGTTCTACCGGAATGACGTCACAAGGCCCAACGCCCAACGCTTCTTCCGGTAGTGAATTTGTAAAGCGGTCGTTTAGCCAGCTCAACACTGTAGTTCGTATGCAGAAGACGTATCGTTTGGAAACAGGGTTTAAGATTTGCATACTGGGGGCGCCTGGGTGGCTCAGTCGGTTAAGCGCCCGACTCCGGCTGAGGACGTGATCTCACGGTCCGTGGGTTCGAGCCCCACGTCGGGCTCTGTGCTGATGGCTCAGAGCTCATTCTGTGTCTCCCTCTCTATCGGCCCCTTCCGGGCTCATGCTGTCTCTCTCTGTCTCTCAAAAACAAACAAATGTAAAAAAAAAAAAAAAAAAAAAAAAAAAGATTTGACTACTGGAAGAAGAATGTGGGCCCTGATCACATCAGTCAACATTTGAAAACACTAGAGGCTGGCATTTGAACCATGCCCATGATTTCCCTTGTCTTTCAAGACTCACCATAAACCTCTTCTCTTCTTGAATCTTGTTTCTTGACCTCCCTCCCCACCTGGCTGAGTTAGGAAGCTTGTGCTCTGTCTACTTCAAGGGGCCGTGAGTTCCTTGAACCAAAGCTGTGCCTCGTTCTGTTTTGTGTCTCCAGTACCCAGCACAATACTCGGTACACGGAGCTGCTCAGTAATCATCTGCAGAGCGGCTGCTGTGCCTTGCGTTGGCCTATGTACAGGGAACTTCTCCGCTTTATTTTTCTTGACGATAAAGACAACGTGGATTATTCTTGTTTGATTTGTTATTGGCCTTGGCAGAAAACAAATCTGCCTTGTGAGCCTTTGACATTGAGAAGGGTAGATCCCAAAGCAAGAGGTGAATGTGGAGAATCTGCCAGATGTTTGGGGTGAGCACAGAACTAACTCACAGGCATTACAAGTCTCGTGTTTGGAACTCAATGTTGAAGGCATGCATGAGTGAATGAATGGGTAGTCTATGGCCGTAGGTACTTGAACTTTGTTGCCATTCTGCGTCTCTCAAGGCACACACATGACTGTAAGAGGAAATAGGTGGTGTACAGAAGCGTTTTCGAGAAGCAGTGTACCCCCCTCCCACCCACCATAAACGATGAATCAGGAATGCCAGGTCTGTGTTAGAAGATGGGCATTTCTTTTCTTTTCTTTTTTTTAATTTTTAAAAGATGTTTATTTATTTTTGAAGGAGAGAGAGAGAGAGAGAGAGAGAGTGAGCAGGGGAGGGGCAGAGAAAGAGAGGGAGAGAGAGAATCCGAAGCAGGCGCCAGGCTCGGGGGCTGTCAGCACAGAGCCCGACGCGGGGCTCGAACTCACGAACCGCGAGATCACGACCTGAGCCGAAGTCGGACATAGCTAACAACTATGCCATCCACTGTGTGCAACTTAATAGGGTATAGTAATAGGCTCGTTTCCCTTCTCTTTAGAGTGGAGTGTGTGTGTTTGGGGAGGGGCAGGGATGGGGGGGGAAGGTGGCCAGCATATCGTTGCATAAGGAGATGGGGAGACCAGCTTGCTTCTCCCCACCCTCGCTCTCCTCTGGCTTAACAGTTCTGGGATTCCCCACACTCCCTGGCCTCAGTGTTTCTAAAGACACATCAAACCCGTATGTTGTAGGTGCCCCCCTGGAGCCCATCAGGGAGAGGTGAGGCTATGGCAAGAGTTTCTGTAGCGTCCACAGGGAGGCAGGGTAGAGAGGTGGAGAGAATCATGATGAGGCAGGGCTCCTGGGAAGCTCGTTGGGTGTGCACTGTATTTCCCTGGCACACAGGGGGTCAGAGTATGCACTTGGCCTGTAAGGTGGTGGGGGGGGGGTGTTTTATGTGTCTCCCGGGAGGGCCACTTGGGACGCACTGCACCGGGAACATTTCTGCTGATCTTAGAGGTAAACCTTCCAAGATGCTAACAGCCTAAGTGGCAGCTTCCTCTCCAGCCAAAAGAAATGAAGAGTAGCCAGAAGGCAGAAAAGGAAACAGAGGGCAGGGGTGGATAGGCAAGGTTGAGGGGGATAACGCGCAGAGGTGAAACAAAACTCTGCATCCACTTCCCGTTTGGGACATTGTTCTCCTTCTGGGGCCAGACCAGACTCTGGGGTGTGGGAAGACAAGATGCCTGCAGACTGGAGCAGGGGAGAGAGGAAAGGGGCTGAACAAAGGAAAATAGGGCTAGCTCCCAACGGAGTGCAAGGCTCTCACGTTGGCTTGTTCTGCTCCGTATGGACACTTTTGGGGGACCAAGCCTCTGAGGCCGATTTCAGAGGAAGTGAGTCATTGAAGACCCGGCTATCCCTTGAGCAAGTTCACCCTTCCATTCTCTTATGTTATCACTGTCTATGGTGCTCCGGGTTCCAAAACAAGGCTGGGGAAGGACGTTGCTTTGGAATCCACACCGATGTTCTCCTGGTAACTAGTTCTAGGACATTCTCTACCCAGTGGGTGGATGGATCCTTCCCTGGTCAAATGAGGTTAGGGGGTACTAACAATTCCCCCCTTTTGGAGGGTGACAGAGCGAGGCAACATATTTAGAGGCTCTGAGAAGTGCTGTACTAAAGGCATTTGTTTAACAGCTCATTTTCCAAACTTCCCTGGCTGTATTTCCCTTCCCTTGCTGTATTTATATTGCATAACAACATAGACCGTGTGAATGGTGTCCCCTGGATTAAATAATCTATGTGGGTTTACAGGGTGACCCTTGGCATGGACCTCCCCTGTCCCCTTTTTAAAAGAAAAAAATTTTTTTAAAATGTTTAGTGTTGAGAGAGAGAAAGACAGAGCGAGAGCAGGGGAGGGGCAGAGAGAGAGAGGGAGACACAGAATCCAAAGCAGGCTCCAGGCTCCGAGCTGTCAGCACAGAGCCTGACGCGGGGCTTGAACTCACAGACCGTGAGATCAGGACCCGAGCTGAAGTCGGACACTCAACCGACTGAGCCACCCAGGCGCCCCGTTTCCCCCCTCTTTTAAGTAAGTAACATCGGTTAACATCTTGAGAGATTCTTGCTTTATGTGGGACATAGTTTAGGAAACACTGGATTACGATACCGTTTTGATCATCGTGAGTGTGCGAATGGCTTCGCCTCCACAGCATTAGCGGGCTAGAAAGTCTGAGCGGAGTTGGCTTGTATCAATGTGCGTATCTCTCAGTCCTGCCTGGAATCCACAAAATCCCTTTGGAAGATGGTTTCCTGAGATAAGGATGCGGCTTGTGGCCGCAGACAGAGGGTGAGATTAGCTTTGCGTGAGATTACCACCCGCAGCCACGGTTTTCTTAGCTCAGTACTTTAAGGCTCTGGCTGTCCTTTGATGGAAGGAAATTCTCGTATTGGCAGGTGGTAATGGAAATGTACTAGGGTCCTTTTAAATGTTTAAAGGCCACTGACATTCAGTAATATATATATATATATATATATATATATATATATATATATATGGATCCATATCTATTCAAGAGTGCATCAATGAAAATATGTCTTAAAACAACGAAAGGGCTGAATGATGCCCCTGATCTGTTTCCTAATAAGGCTAAGTTTCCTAAGTGGCTAATACCCTCTAAATCTTCAGTGTTTTTTTGACTTGGTCTCTAAGAATGGTGGTTCCCAAACCTTGCAGTACCTTAGAACCAAGCTTTCGAATTCTGATGGTCGTATTGCGTCTCATTCCGACTAAATCCCAATGCTGCCAGGCATAGGACTTTTTTTTTTTTTAATGTTTATTTCTCTTTGAGAGAGAAAGACAGAGCCTGAGTGGGGAAGGGGCAGAGAGAGAGAGAGAGGGAGGCACAGAATCTGAAACCGGCTCCAGGCTCTGAGCTGTCAGCAGAGAGAGCCTGACGCGGGGCTCGAACTCGGAAACGGCAAGATCGTGACCTGAGCTGAAGTCGGTCGCCCAACCGACTGAGCCACTCAGGTGCCTCCTGGCATATGAATTTGTAAAAGATCCCCGGTAATTCCAATGTGCAGCAAAGGTGGAGGACTGATGACTTGGAAACCCTTTAAGCTGCAGACGGCTTATTATAACATCCATACCTCTGTAAGAGAGATAGGACAGGAATTCACATTCATCTCCTAAGTTGAGATAATGGAGGTCCTAAGACCATGTCAAGGAACGTGACCAAGGTCACAGATTTGTGTCTGATTCCAGGCAAGTGTCTGGAGGCCCTTCAGGCAAGGCTGGCCGAGGCCAGCATATCAGGCAAGATTCTGGAAATGGTAGGACAAGAGATTGGGTTCGGGTGGGAGGAGATGGGCTTGAAAACCCAGTGGACTGAACACAGGCCTTTGTGCCTAGAGGAGAAACAAGAAAAGCACTTCAATGTTATGCCTCCTGCCCCTCCCATCAATGCTGTTTCTGTCTGCAGCCTGCTGGTTTGCATTTCGTTTATAGGGAGACAAAATGGAACCTTTGTGCCAGAGTCGAAGGAGATTGTAAAAGCCCACAGCTTGTCTTCAGACTTAATGTCAACTATGTGTATGTGTCTCTTTTATTTTCAGACAAACAAGTCCTCACCATGAGTTCTGAGGCCGTCTCAAACACTCCCTGCCTTGGGCTTGTAGCATCCTGGTTCTTGCATCAACACTAACAGTTCTGTAGACAAGGGGATAAGTCAAGAAATCTCTTTCCTTGGAGGGGAACAGGCATGGGCCGGGTGATCGCTGGGGCGACACCCTCTACATTACTGGGGACTTGGGATGGGTGACCCACAGTTCTGAGATCCATGGTGGGTCTTAGAAGGAGAGATGAGTTGCTCCAACGTTCTTTTTTTTTTGTCGTTTATTATTACACAAAGCCGTAGGTTAGCGGTCTATGTGAACGAGCTGTTTCTTCTGTGACCTCAGAAAAAAGATACTGTGACTTCTCCTAACAATGTGCTGTCATGGGGATGCCTGGGTGGCTCAGTCGTTTGAGTCCGACTCTTGATTTCGGCTCGGGTCGTGATCTCATGGTTGTGAGATCGAGCGCTGTGTCAGGCTCTGCACGGACAGCAGGGGCCCTGCTTGGGATTCTCTGTCTCTCTCTCTCTTTCTCTTCCCCTCCCCCCACCCCCTCAATAAATAAATAAATAAATGCGTACAGATGCATATACAATTAAATGTCACTTATTCTTAGGTAGTTTTCACTTTTCTTGTTGCTATGGAGAATATAGTTTCATATTTTGAGCTTTATATATGAAGGGAAGTGATTTTTAATTTCTGTAATAAACAATACTTTATTCTCGGGGTTTTTAAAAAGTTGTGTCATCCACAAACGATGATAACTGTCTTTTCTTACAGGTAGGCACGCTTCTAATTTCTTTTTCGGGCGTTAGGCTAACAGCTACCACTTATATTTATTTATTTATTTATTACATTTTTTTAAAAATTTGTTTTTGAGAGACAGAGAGAGACAGAACACAAGTTGGGGAGAGGCAGAGAGAGAGAGAGGGAGACGCAAAATCCGAAGCAGGCTCCAGGCTGTCCTCACAGAGCCCGACGCGGGGCTCGAACTCCCGAGCCGTGAGATCATGACCTGAGCCAAAGTCGGACGCTTCACCGACTGAGCCACTCGGGCACCCCAACAGCTACAACTTCTAGAACAATGTTAAACAAAAGCGACAAATGGGACAACACAAGAATGCCCTGTACTGTGAAATGTGGTATTGGCTATTGGGCAGATTTTCAACAATCGTATCGAGAAAACATTGCTCTTGTGGTAAGAGTGTTTTTAAACATCAATAGTGGCTGTTGAAAGGACGTGGCTTTTAAAACACATTAATGGGGGCACCTGGGTGGCTCAGTGGGTTGAGCATCCGACTCTTGATTTTGGTCATGATCTCAGTTTGTGAGACAGCCCTGAGTCGGACTCTGCACTGACCGCAGGGCACCTGCTTGGGATTCTCTCCCTCCCTCTCTCTCTGCCCCTCCTCTGCTCTCTCCCTCTCTCTCAAAATAAGTAAGACAAACTTAAAGAATGTGTTGTCATGAAAGATCGCCACTAAGACAGAACAGTGGGGCCTCTGTAAAGCCTGGATCTGAGCCGATTTGACAGAAAGTAGCTTTTTTTTTTTTTTTTTAGAGTATGAATAAATGTCTAGAATGCGATCCTTTGTTAGGTGTGTAATAATAAAATGCTGACATTGGGAATAACTTACTTTAGAACTATAGTGGGATTTAAGGTTGCCCCCATCAATAACGCATTTACTTGCATACCACAATGGTTCCTTGGCTAGGAGAATAAAGGGGGCGGAAAACCTGGAGATTTGCTTCTCTCAGGGGAGCGTTTCACACACAGCAGGGCAGCCCCTACAGATGTTGCAGCTGAAAGAAAGATATAGAACCATTAGTCTGTCTAAAGCGGCTTTACTCAGTGTGTGGTCCTCAGACCAGCACTGTCCCCTGGGATCTTCTTGGCAAATGCAAATTCTCAGGTCCCCAAAGCAGACCTACTGAACCAGAATCTTAGGGTGCCCCTCCACCCCCACCCCGACGCTGTTTTTTTGTTTTTTTTGTTTTTTATTTTTTTTTCAACGTTTATTTATTTTTGGGACAGAGAGAGACAGAGCATGAACGGGGGAGGGGCAGAGAGAGAGGGAGACACAGAATCGGAAACAGGCTCCAGGCTCCGAGCCATCAGCCCAGAGCCCGACGCGGGGCTCGAACTCCCGGACCGCGAGATCGTGACCTGGCTGAAGTCGGACGCTTAACCGACTGCGCCACCCAGGCGCCCCCCGACGCTGTGTTTTAACAAGCTCTCCCGGCAGTGTTAGCTTTCACTGAGGTTTGAGAAGCCCTGCTCTAGGCTGATGGTTCCCATAGTGTGGTCACCTGACCGCTGGCACAAGCATCACCCGAAATCTTGTTCAAAAGCCTCTGAGACTTTTCCCACAGCAGAAATGCTCCATGGCATTTCAGACGTTCAAGTTCAGATGTTCAAGGACCCCAGAGATGCACAGCCCTGAGTGTACCAAATAACGAATTCTTGGATAAAAATTCTCCGATGCGCGTGTTTCCAGTCTTAGCACTAACTAGAAGGGAACTACCAAGCTCTCCTGGACCTGTTTCCTGTCACTAGGTAGTTAACGATAAAACCTTGCAAACCGTCAGCATCTCCTGCCCCGCCTCTGGTTTAGGACGCTGGTTGTCGAATCTGGAGCTCCGGAGGGGGGCTCAACACTGTGTTCTTTTCTTTTCTTTTTAAAAAAAATTTTAACGTTTACTTTGGAGACAGCAACAGAGTGTGAGCGGAGGAGGGGCAGAGAGAGGGGGAGACACGGAATCCGAAGCAGGCTCCGGGCTCCGAGCTGTCAGCACAGAGCCCGACGCGGGGCTCGAACTCACGAATTGTGAGATCGTGGCCTGAGCCGAAGTCGGACGCTCCACTGACTGAGCCACCCAGGTGCCCCTCAACACTTGTGTCCCAACAAGCCCTTCATACAGAGGCAGCCGTCTTCCAGTTCGAGAACCACTAGACCACAGGTCCCATCAAACTACCCACACGCGTGGCCTCATAGAGCATTGAGACTTCTCTATTTCAGCCTGTACTTGGGGCACCTGCGTCTTGACTCTGGGCTGTAGCCCATGTCTGCCCCTCCCTCTCCTCCGTGCTGGCTGAGAAGCATAGCCAGGAGGCGGAAATTCGGCCCAGCAACAGCACAATGGGACTCTGGTAACAAAGGTGACATCTACTGGGACTTCCCAAGCTGAGCTCCCCTGCCCTCTCCCCCGCTCCACGGGAGACCTGTCCTCTTCTTGAAGATCGCCCTGTGGTAACCCTGGCTAACAAGTGTGTTTTCCCGAAGGTATCTGGGCCTTGAATGTGAAGAAGAACTCTTTAATGATGGAGGTGATTGAAGCAAGAAAGGCGAAGAGAGACAAAGGTAGGGCTTGGGGCTTAGCAACGGGAGCTCCTGCTGCAGAGCTGGTCGAAGCTTCCAGACCTGGGGAGGGAAGGCAAAGGGGTGGGGCTCCAGGTGGCGGCTCCTGTTATACGCGTAGAGAGAGTATAGCCGCGGAGGACTGTGGTTCATCATGACCTTCGCCTCTGCCAGATACAAGCAAATGCCTCCGCCTGCAAGGTCATTGCATTCTTTAATAAATATATTTTATTTTGAAGCAATCTCCGTACCCCCAACACGGAGCGCAAACTCATGACCTCGAGCCCAAGGCTAGCATGCTCTATTGACTGAGCCAGCCAGGTGGCCCGAGACCTTTGCATTTTGCATTTGCTTTGAGGGCACAGAAATGAGCCCTCGAGTCTATACTTGGAAGCTTGGGTGTGCGTGTTTTGTATTGTTTTGTTTTGTTTTTGGCGAAAGGTGATGTTGCACATCTTGCCTTCCTTGGGCCGAATAATACACAGTTCTTGCAGGGAAATGAAACCTTCCACAATCCGTTCTTTATTGACAGAGCTGCTCCTAAACGAGCTCCAGCTCAGGAAACGTCCGCCAGGCAGCCTGGGAATAACTGTCCAATCTGCATTTTCTCTGGTTATCCCCACGGCTAGTGTTTTTTTTTTTTTTTTTTTTTTTTTTTTTCACCGAATTTAGGTTGGACACGGCGAGACCAACATTTTAACTTCCTTGCCTTCCCCAACCCCCAAAGGAACGGGCTGTTTGGTACACTAATGAACAGACTTTCTAGTAAAGCCTCCCTAACCCCAAATGCTTGAAACCTCTGGCCAGCGCTATAGTGAAAAGCTTGAGGATTTTTGATCCCCTTAGATTTGAGTTCAACGCCCCCCATTTGCTAGTTGTGCAAGCTAATCCGCTTCAGTAAAAGCTTTGCATAACTTATTTCTTGTAACCCGCAAGAAGGCTCTATGAGATCTAATCTTGCTCGGCCCACGATTTGACCCAGGAGGCAGCTACGGTTTAGAAGGGCTACCGGGCTTGCTCGAGGTTCACGGTGATCTCGCAGGTAGAGAAGGAGTTTGGACTCAACCGGTCTAATTGCACAGCCCGTGTGTCTCAGGGCTGACCTGTCGCGCGAACCTGTTCCAAGCCCTTCAAACGTATCGTTTTGGCTGATCCTTACAATTGCCTTCCGGTAACCAATTTTATCGGTGAAAAAAACATTAGACGGTCAGAGTGCGCACAATTTGACGTTCTTCGAAGGTCTGAGGCTGAGCCTGCCAGCCTCCCAAGGTCCCCCACCTTTTACCACCACGCTGTTCTTCAGCTGGTAGACACTCTGGAATGTCACTCTGTCTCCCATCTTTGGATTCGCTCTTATCCCCGCTGAATACAAGGGGTGTAAGGGCCGTTAGGCATGATGGGGGAAACGTTCAAAACGTGGTTCCAAGACCCTCCGATTCGTTGAAGAACTGGACGGTGGTACCCGAGTGCCTCTAAATCACCCGTGTTTCTCTTTGCTGGTAGAACTCACAGAGAACATCGGGCTTCCCCTGAGTCTGCTTGAAAAGCACAGCCCGTGGCCAGCCTATGTCACCTACACGTCCCCGATGGTGAAAAAACTCATTGAGAGAAGCAAAGCCAGGGACCTGGGTTCTATGCAAGCACTTGAAGAAAGCCAGCGGGCCTCAAGGCAGAGCCAACCTTCCGGGATCGCGCAGCTGAAAAGGAGAAAGTCATCTAAGTCCTCCGGAGACGCGATGTCCAAGGACGGGAGGTCAGAGACCATGTTATCGGTATGGAGCACGTATTCGGTGACAAGCCTGGGGCCCGCCGTCATGCCCGAACCGATACGCTTTCATACGGAGTCCAGAGAAAACCCCACTGCAAACTATAACAAGATCATCTTCTCTCGAAAACCTATGATGAGGATCCTTCCATACAGCTCACTTCTAGCCAACAAGGAGACACATTCGAATATTTAGCAGGGAGTCCCTGCAACCACCCACCGCCCTCCCTTCCCAAGACGGTACAGCAACGAAGCTCCATTTGTCACCAATTTTATTACGTCCTCTGAATGTGAACTTGCCCCTGCTTGTGCAGAGGTTGGCCGGAGACAAACCGGATCAGAATGTGGGCCGCGGGTGGGGGGTGGGGGATGGGGGGTGGGGGAACCCTCTCCAGCGTCACCATCTGGTAGGGATGGGAAGTGCCATGTTCTAGTTCTTGCCGTAGACTCTTAGAACCTAACTGAGGGTGAATCAGTCCTGGTCTAGGCAGGAGACAGAAATCACCCCGGTTGTGATGCCAGCGATAATGTAATGTGAAGAATTACTAACCAGGTGGCTGAAAAAGGCAGGGGGGAGGCCACACAGGTATTAGGGGCGGTAGCACCTGTAGGAAGCAGTTTTCACAAGGCTGCACAAGGGAAGATATCGGACTTGTTAAAGTTAGGCACTTGGAGAAGGGGTGCGCAGGCTGAATCTCAGATTTCTGAGATGCGGGGGACAGGGGTGCTCCTCAGCAGGTTCCCGGGGTCTCTGAGCTCGGAGAAAAGTTCCTGCGGGGCCGGTACCTCTGAAACTGAGGAGGAGAAGGTCTCTGGCTGAGGCGGGCTCCGTGGTTGCTGAGAAAACCAAAACGCCGGAGTCCAATGCTTCTGGAAGGGATTGACCCTGCCTGAGTGAACAAGAAGCACTCTGAGTGGAAACAGGGACAGGAAGCCAATAGAGGTAAACAGGAAGAAGACCCGGAGAGAGCTTCTCCGTCCTTTTCCAGCTTTGTGCCCCCTCTCCCCAGTCCCCCCGATGGGCAGAGCCTATCAGAGAAGAGAGCAGGCGGGCGGTCTGCAGAATCCCAACCCCAGCCTCTCCCAGCAAAGTATAAAAGGACAGACTCGAGGCCAAGAGAATGTTAGCTTCAAAACTAGCGTGGCGGGGTTCTGAGTGATTCCACCTTGCTGCACCTGGCCCCCCGAACTTGGCATTGGGATTTTTTTCCTCGGAGGGCTTACAAAGTGGCCGTGGGGACGTGAGTGTCCCCTGTTGAACCATGGAGGAGTTTTCTCTCCCGTATTTCTCCAAGGCTTGCCTTGTGGAGTCGAGCTGGCAGGGGAGAAATTCCTGGCCGGACCTTCAGCTGTCATTTATCAGACCACACTTAAAATTGGTCCCCCCCCCCCCCCCCCCCCCGCCGTGCTTTGAGCAGTTCCCAAGAGGCCCCAGGGCAACTGATGTTAAACTGAGTTTCGAAGCAGTCAAGCCCTTGTCTTTAGATTCAAGGGGGATCTTGTCAAGAGAGGGAGACCTAGCTGATCTTACCTTTGGGGTTTGTCTATTGAGCAGGGCTCCACTGATCGCTCGTCTCTTCTTTGACCTCTATAGTCATATCTGTGAAGCAATGAACACCCACCTCGCTTCCCTCAGCAGAGGCGTAGAGGATGTGATGTGCAAGTCGCTATGAGGGCCATTCGAAGAAGCTGGATTTGCCATCCACGTGGCCACTCTCTGCATACACGAATCGTGCAGAAACGTCGGCACTCACCTCTGGCTGCTGTGAGTATGTTGGGAGAGCTGCACAAGTGAGGAGCTCCGGACCGATTCCTGGGGTATCCGACCTTGGCCAGAACCAACTCTTGCACAAATATAGGTGGTTTCCAGCTGAATGACTGCATTTTGTATCCGCGGGTCATTTATACACGTGGAGGCAGGTGATACATTTCTCCAACGAGACTTACCTTTCTTCTATCCTTTGACGGGAATTTATAGCCAGAACATATCTGGAGTGTCTTTGGGAGCATATTTACCTATCCTGGGAGCACCAGGGATGTCTCTCGGGTCCTCGTGAACGAAGCTAGTCCCACCAAATGTCTAACATGGAGCGTGAGAGTTGATGGAGATTTGGGATTATTTCTTCCAATCCCTTTGAGGGCCGAGCGGTTACGGTTTGAGACAAAGCTTTCTAGGTCTTTAACGCTTTTTACAAACGTGTCTGTATGCTCTCTAAATTAAAATGGTTTTCTTGGGGCGCCTGGGTGGCGCAGTCGGTTGAGCGTCCGGCTTCAGCCAGGTCACGATCTCACGGTCCGTGAGTTCGAGCCCCGCGTCGGGCTCTGGGCTGATGGCTCGGAGCCTGGGGCCTGTTTCCGATTCTGTGTCTCCCTCTCTCTCTGCCCCTCCCCCGTTCATGCTCTGTCTCTCTCTGTCCCAAAAATAAATAAACGTTGAAAAAAAAATTAAAAAAAAAAATGGTTTTCTTTCTTTTTTAGACAGATAACATCGTTTAGATTAAGGTAATTCTCAGCCCGTTGTAACAACACAAGCATGAGCGGAAGGACAGTGACACCTTAGGTCGTCATGAAAATTGCTTGTGTCTGTGACTACAGCCCAGACACGCTGCCCCAACCCCCCAGCCCGAGGCAATTGTAAGAAAGCACAGGTCTAATTCTTTTTTGAAGCGGGTGGTCTGTGTTCGGGCCCAAGCCGGGATTCACGGGCCCAGCCACCGTGGGGGTTTGACCGGCTAGGACCACGTTTGGGACTGAGGAGGCTTCAGGGAAGAAGCCGTGTTCGGACGAGACCAGCTGGACCCAGCAGTGAAGCCTTGGTCACTGGAGGAGGGGGAAGGGGATCCTGAATGATCTGTGGAGTCTGTTGTTTAGATTTGCTCTTTGGTCCAGACCTCCCTGCGCGCGATGGAGGTGGAGGCCCATGAGTCGCACCGTTAAAAGGCTCTTTTGCTAAAACCCGAGAAAGCCCCAGAATATGCACGAAAAGGGGGAGGAGAGCTTCTGGATTTCACAGCACACCAGCACGCAGGGTCCTGGGTCTGGCAGGGATCGGCGGATTGCTTGGTGGGAAAGCTTTGTGCGTAAAAACTTAGAGAGAGAGCAGGCGTGAAGCCCTTCTGGTGTTGGGGGCGGGGGCCATGGAAGGAAATGGAGATTCTTCCTAGTGTAACCTCATCAGCCTGTTCAAGCTGGAGGGGTCTGGGCCATCTCCAGTTCCTCCAAGCGTGTTGAACTTCCGTCGCCGGGAGGGAACTAGCTCTCTCTGATGTTTCCCAGACCACAGCCTCTTCCAGTTTATCTCCTCAGCATCTGGAATGTTCCGTTTGGCAGGGGAGCGGCTTCTCTCGGTCTCCCTGCTGTAGTAGGTTTAGGAAACACCCGACTGTGTATTTTGTTGGCCCTTCCGGGTTGCTCTGTCACCAAGGCCTCGTTCTGACACATACCGGGGAGCTGTTTTTGAACAAAAATCTTGGGCTCCCGCACACCGCGATGGTATGTATCCATTCGCAAGTTCTATCGTTGCTGTTTCAACGGTTTAACCTGGGCTGCTTTTCGTTTTCACTCTGGCGGGTCCGTACGGGCCTCAAAGGGTCCCACGTTCTTCAGCGTCTCAGCCGGGGCCCCAGAGCACGTCTTGAAGATCAGGCTGCTTGCCAGATGAGATGCCCTGAAGGAGGGGACTGCGGAAACCCGCTATGCAGGTACATGCAAGCCAGATGTTTGGGGGTAGTTTGGGAGCTGTCTGCCTGGGATAGGAGGCCTGGAATTATGGACCTCAAGAATCAGGGACCTTAGTAGCAGTGCATGGGACTAACACAGCACGAACCGTTTTCTTTTCTCGACCCGAGGTCCTTATGCGGGAGACAACGACTTTCACGGTGGTCCCCTTGGCCATTCTGTTAGGACAGGGAGAACAAAACAGGTACCCTGAGGTAGGGCTTTTGACCCGTGGGCTTTGCTAAGGGTCCTCAGAGGAAGCCGACAAGTTCCCCGGGGCAGGGAATCCGGCACGGGAATCCCCATCAGGGACTGACGGTGCGAGAGAACACCGCAAGCGGGCATCCCGGGCCTGTGACTTCGCCCCACCGGCGACAGAGGTGGTGAAAAGATCCCCAAAGTGCTTTTGGTGAGGTGTGTGTGTGTGTGTGTGTGTGTGCAAATGTTTGCATCTAGACCATGTGGCTCTCTTCAGCCTTGGCTGAGTCATTCGTTCCTAGAAGCTCTTTGGTATCCCCACCCTTCTCGAGTGACCGCACATTTTCAGAGCCCGTGCTTCATCGGGGCCAGATAAGAGAGGACCGAACGAGAGATCGGAGGCGGGGAGTGCACGGGGACGGGGGATCTGCTGTGATCCGATGCGCTCAGAGCCCGACTGAAGCTCAGGCCTGGGTTTATGTTCATCCAGTAATCAGGAAACCTTTTCTCTGCCTCCTTCACCACTCCTCCCCCATCCCAACCTCTTACCGGGGACCCCGAGCCTCAGCCAGCTACCGAGGTCACACGACAGTGTCCCAAACCTGTCGGGTAATGGCTGGGCCAGGCCTGTTCCTGGACGGAGCGTGTATGTGAGTTTTCTCTGGGGCTTTGCTGATAGGCGGCATGCAGGAACACCTCAATTTTAGGTGGAACCCATGTTACCCCATGCTCTGTGCCTTGATCCTGACCATGACCCGATTTGCATACGGCACAGGGCAGAATAAACAGTGGCACGAAAAAGATATTGGAGGACTTGGGGTCGAGACCCCTATCTCTCCTTCTGGGCTCTGTATCCCAGGGGAAATAAAAATTGCTATTGCCCCCCTCCCGCCCCCCCCACCCAGGCCCCTCTAGGAAGAGCTTCTGGCTGGGGGGACCCAGCTCGTCTCACATCAACTCACTTCCTTCCTAGAGCCTGCTTGGGATTCTCTCTCTCCCTCTCTCTGCCCCTCCCGGCTCGTGAGCATGCTCTCTTTCTCTTGCAAAATAAATAAACTTTAAAAATTATGTAAAAAGAGGGGCGCCTGGGTGGCTCAGTCAGTTAAGCGTCCGACTTCGGCTCGGGTCACGATCTCACGGTCCGTGAGTTCGAGCCCCGCGTCGGGCTCTGTGCTGACAGCTCAGAGCCTGGAGCCTGTTTCCGATTCTGTGTCTCCCTCTCTCTCTGCCCCTCCCCCATTCATGCTCTGTCTCTCTCTGTCTCAAAAATAAATCAAACATTTTAAAAAATTAAAAAAAATTTATGTAAAAAGGTAAAGTTCTTTCTAGTCCCGATAGCATGGTTCACACTGAGGCTCCCGATGTGTTCTCTCCGGTGTCATGGAAAAAGGATTACGGCAAGAGGCAGGATTAATATCGGGACAGCTGCTCATAAAAAAAAAAAAAAAAAGTGAGGTCATGGCAAATTTGGGGCCAAGCTGAAATTTTTTTAGTGGCCTGGTGAGTTTCTCGGACTTTGCAGATCTGCCTTTAGTTTACGCTTGGCCCCGACTTTTGTGTTTGTTTGTGTCGCACCATGGAGCCGTCCTCTAGCTCGGGCGTGCTTTGGGTTAGGGCCTCTCCCTCGCGACCCCTTACAGCAGCACGGGGCAGTGTCCACATTTGCACACTGCTCTTTCTATGACACTCCCCGCCTGCCCGCCTTTCTGTCCTGGAGGCCTGGGCTGGGCAGCTTCAAAGGAGACCTTGGGGCCCCCTTGCTGTCCCCACCAGACCTCGGGCAGGCCTCCGGCATTGGCCCCCGGCCCGCTGAGCCCGAATGCAACTTCCCCAGGTCTCCGGAGCAAAAAGATGAATTCTGCCTTTCTGCTTCTTGTCCCTGACAGACGGCCCTGCTTCCCACCAGCGTTTCCAGGCACGTGTAGGCCCCTTTGTGGAGTTGGGGCAAAGGGTGCATTTGGAGCTGGGGAGAAAGCCGTGTGCGGTCTCATGGTTCCCCCTGTTCGACATTGGCCTTCCTCTATCTCCTTCCTCCATCTGTCGCACCCGCGGAGCACCTCCCCCTCTCCACCTCTTCCTCCCTCTTTCTCCCCTTCCTTTCGACCTCGTTATCTATGTAATAGTTTGTTGTCATTTCAAAGTCAGATGAGGCTTGTTTGCAGTGGTTCGGACTCCCGGAGGTGTGAGTGCCCAAGATGACCTTGACATTATAAACCTCAGGAGAGGCACATCCTTTTCACGTTCAGACACCGAGAGTCTGGGCCTCCAACCCGAGGATAGCAGGAGGTTCCCAGGTACTCTGAGGGCAGCCCGGAGGAATGCTTGCATATTCCACAAGAACTTCCTCATGGCCACCTGTCACCCTGGCCATCCGTCTGCCCCCAGAAGCACTGCTTCAAGGTCCTGGGTCCCTGCTGTCTTGCTTCTCCCCAGCCGAGCCTTTGGGGACCCCTGAAGCCTCCTGAGGCCTAGCCTGTAACTTCTCTGAAGACTCAGGATCCCAGAAGCACAACCGAGTAAATAACAATTGCTACGAGGAGCGTCTACTTTGGGAGGCCTACAAGCCTCGACCTGATTTCTGTTCCCTGGTGAGGGCCCCCTCGACCTCCAGCACGGATCTCAGTGCCTCTCCATTGAGTCAGAATCCAGACCCAATTCGGCCTTATTCCTGGAGATACTGGAACCACCTACACCTTACTTTCTGCAGTCAATAGCTGCCTTCTGTTCTTTTCTTCTTCCTCTCCCCCTCCTCCTCCTCTTCCTCCTCCTTTTTGAGACAGAGTCAGAGAGGGGCAGAGAGAGAAGAGAGAGAATCCCAAGCAGGCTCCACACCGAGTATGGCGACTGACGCGGGGCTCGATCTTACAACGGTGAGATCATGACCTGAGCCGAAATCAAGAGTTGGACGCTTGGGGCGCCTGGGTGGCTCAGTCGGTTGAGCATCCGACCTCAGCTCAGGTCATGATCTCACACTCCGCGAGTTCAAGCCCCGCGTCGGGCTCTGTGCTGACAGCTCAGAGCCTGGAGCCTGCTTCCGATTCTGTGTCTCCCCCTCTCTCTGCCCCTCCCCCTCCCCTGCTCATGCTCTGTCTCTCTCTGTCTCGAAAATAAATAAAAACATTAAAAAAAAAATAAAAAGAGTTGGACGCTTGACTGACTGAGCCACCCAGGCGCCCCAGCCCTCTGTTCTTCATCGCAAACAAAATTGCCACCAAGAATGCCAACTGCCTCATTCAGGAGATAGGGTTTAGTTTTCCTGGCCTGGAAAAGACAATCACAATATTCAACAGAAGAGTGAAGTGTTTGCGATAACTGTGACTTTGTCACTGGCAGGAATCACGGGCATTTTCAGAGCACAGGATGGTTGTGGACACCTTGAGGTACTGTGTATGCTCACTGCTTTTTTGAAATGATGGTAGGCATGAGACTTGCTGCTACATCTTGTTATTTAATGCATTAATACAACCCACAGTCCACTTCAGAAAGATCTACTTTATTTTTATTTTATTTTATTATTTTTTTAATGTTTTTATTTATTTTTGAAGGAGAGAGACACAGAGCATGAGCAGGGGAGGAGCGGAGAGAGAGGGAGACATAGAATTTGAAGCAGGCTCCGGGCTCCGAGCTGTCAGCGCAGAGCCCGATGCGGGGCTCGAACTCACGAACTGTGAGATCATGCCCTGAGCCGAAGTCGGACGCTTAACCGACTGAGCCACCCAGGCGCCCCCAGAAAGATCTATTTTAAAAAAACGCTTTGAGAGACACCTGCGTGGCTCAGTCAGTTAAGTGTCCAACTCTTGATTTTGGCTCAGGTCATGATCTCATGGTTTCGTGAGTTCGAGCCCCACATCGGGTTCTGTGCACTGACCATGGGGATCCTGCTTGGGAGTCTCCCTCCTTGCTCTCTCTACCTTTCCCCTGCTCATTCTCTCTCTCTCTCTGTCCACTCCACCAAGCAACCACTATTTATAGTTGGCATATCTCCTTGCAGACTCTTTCTTCGATGCAGATACAGTTTTATTTAGTATGTGGATATACAAAATATATGCATATCATAATACACACGATTATTTTTTTTTTTTCATCGTTTATTTATTTTTGGGACAGAGAGAGACAGAGCATGAACGGGGGAGGGGCAGAGAGAGAGGGAGACACAGAATCGGAAACAGGCTCCAGGCTCTGAGCCATCAGCCCAGAACCCGACGCAGGGCTCGAACTCACGGACCGTGAGATCATGACCTGGCTGAAGTCGGACGCTTAACCGACTGCGCCACCCAGGCGCCCCGCACACGGTTATTTTTTAATGGGATCGCTCTACATACTCTGCAACTTGCTTTTTTCACTTGACAACCGTCCCTGTTGAGGTACGTAAGTTGCCCCCATCCTTTGGGATCGCTTTGAGGTGCCAGATTTCCTTCACCTGTTCCTGATGGAGAAACAGGTTGATCCGTTTTTCCCTCTTCTGACTATGGCTGCCATGGATCGCCAAGTCTTTCCTGAGGGGTCCTTCCCCTTGTCTTCTCATGACCACATCCTTGAATGTCCTGGCCACTTTTGAGGGGCTGCTCCTGAGGAAATTGAGGTGGGTCGGCTCTCACGAATGGGAGCCCCAGATTGAAGCTGCTCTTCCCGTAGGCTCTTGAGGCATCTATGTGTCTGTTGGTGGGAGAATTCTGCCCTCCCGAATGCTCAAACAGGATGACCAGAGATCCCGGTGCTCAAGGGATCGCAAAAGAGGATAATAATGAAGCAAGGCAGGGTTGGTGGCCACTTCGCCCTTCTTTTTATGACGTCTAAGTCCCTGCACAGCGTCTTATTCAGGGATCCTTGTACAGTTGCGCAGGCTGAGAACTGCACCACTTCACAATGATGGGTGTAGGGATGCAGTTTCACATAGACTCTAATGAGAATGAAACTCCCTGAGTAGTGTGTGACACGACAACCCTGGCCTTATGGGTAGAAATGGCTGAATTAACGCTTCCTTTAAAAAAAATCATTGTTTTTATAAAGACGGGATCTTACAAAATACCTCTCTTGTTAATTGAAGGTTTTGTTTTTAAGTAATCTCTACACCTAATGTGGGGCTTGAACTTCCAACCCTGAGATCACGAGTTGTCCGCACTACTGACTGACTCAGCCAGGCACCCCACAAAATACATTTCCTTGGCTTTTCTCACGTAACAGTGAGATGTTGCCTCATGGACGTCTTTGAAGTCGACAGGTAGAGATCTAACTCACTTTTCTTAATAGCTGGGTGACTTCCCTCTGTAATCAATCCTTCCCGATTCGATTTGCTGGTTTGATTTCCGCAAAGTCTTGGGGCTCTGGGTTTCCTTTCTCTCCAACCTGCCCTCAGATTTGGCTCAGTGTGGTAACACCTTACGTTTGTAGGAAACCCCTGAATTCTCAAGTGTGTTCACGCACGTTACTTCATGCGTCAAGCACCCCGAGAGGGGGAGGACCCAGGTTAAGAGAATGTCCTAGGCTCACGCGAGCACAGGAATTGCATCTAACTCCCAGGCCTCAGTTGTCCTCACCAGACAGCGTGGCCTCTCCACCCAGGCATCCACGAGCCCCGCCTGATTCACAGTACCTGCCCTGGGTCATCTCTGATTTGGTGGCTCACGGCTCCTCCAGTGAGGGCATGGGGCAACAACCCACCTGGGGACGTGTGTGTCCAGCAAACGGTCATGGAATTCCGCCCTGTAGAACCAGAACTAACATCATCACTGCTGGTAAGCCCCCACAGGGCCACGACCTCAGCCAGCATGTTGGGTTTGGGCCGGTGGCTCCCCGTGGGGGACGCACGTGGTAGGAGCTCTGCTGTGAGTCTGGGGCCTGGCAGTGGGCCACGTGGGGTGGGGCTGCGGGGTTCCTGAGATGGCTCTTCACTGGCCTGTAGCCAGACAAAGACGTCCCTGAAAATCAGGAGAGACGTTCGAGAGTATAGGCCTCTTATGGTTTCAGCCACCTGCTGAAAAGTTGTTTTAACAAACACACAAATCTACAACGACTCCCGGGCGAACGGCGTCACCTGGGGTTGTGCAATTGCACCGCCACCGTGTGACCACACAGGGAGGCCCAGGAGGGAAGGGATGCCTGACTCAACACTTGAAGGGCAAGTAGGATTTAGCCTGGAAAGCTGTGTGTGTGTGTGTGTGTGTGTGTGTGTGTGCGCAGGGGATGAGGAGGCCTTTCACTTAACTAACCGCATTGGTGAAGACACCGAAGTAGAACAGCGTTTTTAGAAATACGTCCACAGGGGCGCTTGGGTGGCTCAGTCAGTTAAGCGTCCAACTCTCGACTTGGGCTTAGGTCACGATTTCGCGGTTCGTGGGTTCGAGCCCCGAGCTGGGCTCGGAGCTGACGGTGCAGAGCCTGCTTGGGATCCTCTGTCTCGCTCCCTCGCTGCCCCCTCCCTGCTCTCACTCTCTCTCAAAATAAATAAATAAGCATAAAAAAATAAAACATTCACAGATCCTTCGACGCCCTTCCCTTCAAGCCACGGAGCTTGATTTCTCTCCTCTTGAGTGGGGGGCCGGACTTAGTGGCCTACTTTAACGAGTAGAATATGGCCGAAGGGAAGATTAGGTTATGAAAAGACCGTGACTTTGGTCTTGGGTGGCCCACTCTCTGCCTCAGATCCCTTGCTTGTGGGGGAAACAAACTCTCACGTGGTGTGACCAGCCCTGTGGAGAAGTCCGTGAAGACTTGTGCCAACAGCCGGGTGAGAGAGCTCGGAGGCGGATCCCCTGGCCCCCTCAAGGGACGGCGGCCTTGGCCATCCCCTCTGAAATCTCATGAGAGACTTTACGCTCGAACCACCTAGCCACGCTGCTCCCCAGGTCCTTCACCACTAGAAACGCTGTGACGTAATACGTGTCGGTTGCGTTAAGCTGCTACATTTTGGAGTAATGTTTTACAGACCCTTTGATCATTTAGTGGGAAGGAATTTAGCCCATTCACGCCATTCAACGAAGGTCAGGGTGGCTGGGCAGAAGCGGTGTTTTTCGCACCTCAGAGTTCTTACAAGGTGCCTTATGCATGTGCCAAAAATGCAGAGTCCCGGGACCCACGTGGAGAGAGCATGACTTAGTAGGTCTGGATGGGGCCCAGAGGTCTGCATTTTATTTGCTTGTTTGTTTATTTACTGAGAGGGAGACGGAGAGAGAGAATCTTAAGCAGGCTCCACCCCAGCTCGATCTCACCACCGTGAGAACACGGCTTGAGCGAAAATCGAGAGTTGGACCCTTAACTGATTGCACCGCCCAGGTGCCCCCAGAGATCTGCATTTTCAACAAGTTTCTCAGATAATTCCAATGCAGGTTCCCTGGCAAGCACTTTGAGAAGCAAAGGTCGGTAGGCTGAGGGACCCCAGTGGAGGCTGGGGGTGGGGGCAGGTAGAGGGTAAAGGTGGGTCACCTTGGAAAAAACAAAACCAAAAGGCAAACCTCTTTCCTAGGACGACGGACGGCCACAGCAGAGTTTGGGGCAAAGCAACAGCCTAATCCATAAGCAGAGGCTGAGACCTGTTTGGATTTCTTCTCTCGTTGACCTGGCTTATCAATAACTCAACGCTGAACCTTAAAGATAGGGTCGGTGAGGGAAAGCAGGGCATAAGGCCTGCCTTTGAGGAACTCACAGGTAATTTTAAAAAGTCATCAGTGTGAAAGGTTGTGCCCTTATTGCAACAAAGCTGGGCCTGCTCAGAGCCTTTCAGAACTCCATTTCCGGTAATCCTTTCCCGAGTGGGGTCATGGGCTATGCCAACCGCCAGTTGCTTTAGAAGCGTAGAATGATCGAGTGAACGGATTCGCTTGAGATGATTTTATAGAGATCCTTTACTCTCATGCAATCGTTTCGAAGACGAAGAGACAGAGGGTCAGAGAGGCCCAGTGATTTGTTCAAGCATTCGAGTTCAATATGTCTGAAGCGGGCCCCAGGAGAGGTAGGACGTGGGTTTGGTGCAACTCCTTGAGCTCATCTCTTAGCCCACCCTGCTTCCTTCTGTTGTTTTCCATCTTTGTGTGCAGGGCATCGAATGGCAGCATCCATGGTGGAAGGAAGTTTGTGCCCCCTCGGATTCCTGCGTCCCACCCCAGGCCCCTGCAACCCTCCACCTGGGAGCCTTCTCCTGATGCCGTGGACTGCAACCCACCCAGGCAACCCCTCGATTATTGAGCCATCCGGGAATGAGGGGGTCCCTTCCTGGGGGATGTTCTTTGATCTTGCATTTCACACAGGGCAAAGGGGCTCTTAACGGAAAAAGCAATTTGGGCACCGTAAAACCGAGAAACCAAATATAATACAGATGAATTCTCTCTCACACCTCCCTGCCCACCCCCCACTCTTCCCCTTCCTGGAGGCGACCCCCATTACGGCTTGGCGCACATCTGCTTGGAAATTTTCTCAGTTGGTTCTTTTTTTTTTTTTTTTTTGTAACGTTTATTTATTTTTGGGACAGAGAGAGACAGAGCATGAACGGGGGAGGGGCAGAGAGAGAGGGAGACACAGAATCGGAAACAGGCTCCAGGCTCTGAGCCGTCAGCCCAGAGCCTGACGCGGGGCTCGAACTCACGGACCGCGAGATCGTGACCTGAGCTGAAGTCGGACGCTTAACCGACTGAGCCACCCAGGCGCCCCCTCAGTTGGTTCTTAAAACCCGGGGTCAGATCGTGTCATATCTCCTCTCGGTATAAAGCCGGAGTCCCTCAAGCAGGGTCCGCGGTGTCAGCGCAGAGCCCGATGTGGGGCTTGATCTCGCGACCCTGCGATCAAGACCAGAACTGAGATCCAGGGTTGGAGGTTTAACCCACTGGGCCGCCCAGGTGCCCCCGCGGAGTATACTGTTGTGTGAAACTTCATACTGTGTGTCACCAGTATTTAGCCGGTTAAACCTCTGGGTGGACGTCTGGACGGAGTCCAGTCTCTAGCTATGGCAGACCGAGCTGCAGGTGGCCCTGTGTCTCAGCTCACGTGAGCAAGGACATCTGCAAGACAGGATCCTGGAAGTGCAGCTGGCGTAAACGTGCGTCTTATTTGGACAGACATTCGGAACGGGTCACAGCTGTCTACGCTTCCCTCCACCGTCGATGAGAATGTTGACTTCGGCACATCTTAAGCAGCAGCGTGTATGAATTAGCAAAGTTTCGTGGGGCTCAGTGGGGGAAGCGACTGACTTCGGCTCGGGTCACGATCTCGCAGTCGGTGAGTTCGAGCCCCGCGTCGGGCTCTGTGCTGACAGCTCGGAGCCTGGAGGCTGCTTGGGATTCTGTGTCTCCCTCTGTCTCTCTCTACCCCTCCCCTGCTCACGCTCTGTCTCTCTCTGTCTCTCAGTAACAAATAAAAACGTTAAAAAAAAAAAGAGTTTCCATCTTTGTCGACCTAATTTGTAACAAAACATTTTTTTTAATATTTTTACAGACCTTAACTCGCTTTCTCTTTTTTCTTTGTATTAAAAAAAAGATTTTTTTTTTTAACATTTATTTCTTTTTGAGAGACAGAGAGAGACAGAGCACAAGTGGGGGAGGGGCAGAGAGCGCGTGAGATGAGACACAGAATCCTAAGCAGGCTCCAGGCTCCGGGCTGTCAGCACAGAGCCCGACGGGGAGCTCGAGCTCGCAGACCGGGAGATCATGACCTGAGCCGAAGTCAGAGGCTTAACTGACTGAGCCACCCAGACGCCCCTCTTTGCATTTTTAAAATATGTCATTTCTATTTTCTTCTGTGTGTGTGTGTGTGTGTGTGTGTGTGAACATCTCGTTTCTATGTTTTGCTCATTAAAAAAAAATTGAGTTGTTGGCCTTTGACTTGTGGTTTATGAGTCCTGTTTTCATAGTAAGCCCTTCATATATTGGTCCTTTATCCATAACCTGTCTTTCAAATGTTTTCCCCATCTTTCCATTTGTATTCTGACATCATTTTGGTGTTTTGGGGAGGGATGAAACTTTAAATATTTATACAGTCAACATCAATATTTTTATTTATGCCTTCTGAGTTTTTTTGTTTGTTTTTTGTTTTTTGTTTTTTTAGAGAGAGAGAGAGAAAGTACAAGCAGGGGAAGGGGCAGAGGGAGAGAGAGAGAGAATCTCAAGCAGGCTCTGTGCCCAGCACAGAGCCCCATGCCCGGCTCAATGCCATGACCATGAGATCATGACCTGAGCTGAAATCCAGAGTTGGAGGCCCAATTGACGAGGTGTCCCTTCCCCCGGGTTTTTTCTTAATTAGAAAGGCTGTCTCCTCTTCCAAGGTTACATAAAAAACGATCTCCTGTTCTTTCCTGGTACTTCCATAAATTTTCTCATTTTTAAACGCGTATCACAAGAACATTTAGCATATGGACATGAAAGAGAACTCAGGTGAACGTCCCCCCCCCCCCCCCCCCCGCCACGGTGAGTCGGTTTTTCCAACAATATTACTGAATGATCCACTTTTCCCTCGGTGGCTGGATATTTGCCCTTTTTTTACACATTAAATTATTCCGTGTTTTCCAGTATCTTTCGGGACTCTCAATTTTGGTGCATTGATCTGTCTGCCTGTTTATGTGCCAGAATCAAATTGTTTTCATTGATGCAACTTTAAAATCTCTCTTACCAGCCGATAAGAGGAAGCCCAGAGGGCTTTGCTGTAATGTTTTTCTGTCACCGAGCCTTTTGGCAAGAACGAACGTGATTTTTAGGTAGTAAAATCGCCCTTTTTTTTCTTAGATGACCAGACGGGCGCGTGGAATATAGACTCCTTTCTTGTGTTAACTGACAGGCCTGTCTTCCCTCCCAAAGGTTGAATTTCGTAACCAGGTGATTGCAGCCTAAAAGCCCTATTCCTTCCCTTCCCCTGAACTCGTAACCCTGTCTGCAACCAAATCTGTTGAGTTGGGTGCCGTGGCTGACGTTATTTCTAGCAGGTGTGATAGGGAGGATCCAAACTTGAATTTACCAAGTCCTGCAGCTGTCTGAAGTTCTGCCTTTTTCACTGGAAAGAAAAAAAAATAGAAGAACGCAAATATCCCATCCTTGGCACTCTTGAAATATGACTGCTACAAACAATCCCATCAAATACTTAAAAAGAAAAAAAAAAAAAAAAGAAAAAAAATGAACTAACCAAAAAAAAAAAAACAACAACAACAAAAAAACCCACCCAACCAACCCCCAAAACAACAACAACAACAGCAACAACCCCAAAGCACGGAGCATGGGGTCAAGGCTGTGGGGCTAAGGCCCAACGGAGCTACTGTAGACCCGGCTGGTTTTCCTCGGCTCCTTCCTGGCCTGCCCGAGGGCCTGCCCAAAGTCCCTGGACACTCAGTGGGAGCTTGGTATGAAGTTAATGTTTTGAGTGGGTGAGGCGTAGGAAGCAAAAGCAGATATTTAGACATTTTTTTCCCCTCTGCTTTTTTTTCTCCTAGAATATTCCTGGCGTCCACAGGAACAGGCCCCCATTGTGCACCCCTACCCCGGACCGCTTGGCACGGGGGGCGCTGTCTGCGGCCTCTTGAGAGACCATCTTGGAGGGTGTGTGAGGACCCCCGGGGAGCAGACACAGGACAGCCCCGGACTCAACCCCGACCCGGCCCGACCCTGACCTGGGCTGAGCAGGCACGAGTCTGCCTTCCGCTCCCCTCCCCCAGGCATCTAGAGCCGCAGAACCATCCAGACCTCATGAACAGGATTAGAGGTGCCCAGAGCCTGGCGCTTGTGAGCCGAGTACCGGGCAATCCTTCACCCCTTTCTTGAAGACCACGTTGATAAGTGTCTGAAAGGGACAAGGGCAGGTGAGGAGTGACCGAGCCTTCAGCCCTTCCTGGCACTTCAGTGTCGAGCTCAACTAACAGGTATTTTGCAGAACCTGCCCCGGGGGTGAGGCAAGAGGGACCGAAACACCCGTAAGTGGCCAGGCCTGTGGGATGCCCTCGAGGGCGCCGGTGCAGAAGCACCCCAGGGCTCCGGGGACCATCTAGGGGGCCCTACTGGGCCATCGGAAGCCACTCCTGCCTTGCTCTCTCGCTCGGTCTTGTCTGTTCAGTTAAGTGTTCTTCTCTGTTGAAAAAGGTCCCTCTTCTTCCTTCCCAGGATTCTCTGCCTTATCGTAGAATTAGCCAGCGTTCTCTAGAGACACAGAACCAGTAGGACATATGGACACACGCACAAGAGCACATTGATTATAGGAATTGGCTCGTGTGCTTATGGAGGCCGAGAGCTCCCATCATCTGCCCTCTGCGAGCTGAAAGTCCACTTACAATTCAACCTGAGCCCGCAGGCTTGACAATGGGGAGTCCGACCCTGTAAGCCCTGGTGTGAGTCCCAAAGCCAGAGAACTAAGAGGGCCGATGGCTCCAAGGGCAGGAGGTGGTGGTCGTCTCAGCTCGGGCAGAGGGAGAGAATTCACCCTTCCTTCACTGTTTTGTTCTCCTGGAACATTGGATGAAACCCCCCTGCCCTGGTGAGGACGGGTCTTCCCGCACTCAGCCTACCCATTCGTACGGTGATCTCTTCCGGAGACACACTCGGAAATTACGTTTTACCAGCTCTCTGGGCCTCCTGCAGCCTAGTCAGATTGACACAGAGAACTGAACCATCACAGTCATCCCCAGGAGGGCCTGGTAAAAATTGGGTGTTGGTGGCATGAAACGAATGCTTGGCATCGCCTTCCCCGGTAGACCAGCTGTCCGTACTCTCACCTCTAATTACACGGGGCTCGAACTCACGGACCGCGAGATCACGACCTGAGCTGAAGTCGGACGGTTAACCGACTGAGCCACCCAGGCGCCACCCCCCCCCCCCCCCGCCCCAACTCCTTCAATGGAAGAAATATCTTCACCAGACTGATAATACAATTGGATCAGGGAAGAGTTTCACTTCTGTGAGCTTCCACTGTGGACGCAGGAGAAAGCCTTACGTGGGGTGGGCGGGAGTGGGGGCCTGCGATCAGGAGCACATGATTTGGAGAACCTCCAGGGACAGGTTGGAGGGCCACGGATCTGTCATCACCGGGAAAGCTGAGTCCCACGGGGCCTTGCGCCGCATTTTTTTCTGAATAGGCCCTGGAAAGCAAGGACGTCCTCTGAGGGGAGCTGTAAAAAGAGGGGGTCTTTAGGAGAGGGAGCTGGGCAGGGCGGGTTTGGCGCTGGGTGATGGGGTCATCTGTAGCTCCAGCCCTGTGTCCACCTTGCTGCAGGAACTCAGGGAAATCACTTGGAATCTCTGTTCTTTTCCATAAAACACGGGGATGCGATCAGAAAAAGCTCCAGGGGCACCTGGGTGGCTCAGGTCACGATCTCACGGTGGTGAGATCGTGGAGCCTGCTCCACGAAAAAAGAAAAAAAAAGCCGAAAGGAAAATCTCCAGAAGCCATCTAGCCCATCACGGCACACATGGATGCTTCGTTCACAGATGCCTTGGTTTTCAGGACAACATTTCTCCTTATTTGAGCGCAAAACCAAGATGCATGCTGTCAGGAAGGCAGCTGGCTCCGTGTTTGGACGGAATGGCCAACGCGCAGAGAGAGAAGAAACAGACTGTGTGCACATTTTGTTTACCAAGCCAGCAAATGTTTACCGGGGACTCGTGGTTGCGGACTCAGTGTCTCCAACACCCGCCCCCCCGTCCCGCTCCTTTGCAGTCATTTGTTTTCATTTCCCTGTCCCCGGGGACCTGTGAGACCTGGGTGCGTTGAGGGAGAGCAGGGTTCAAACTGCATTCACGTCTCCGCTCACCACACATTTGTTGAAACCTACTTCGCGCTTCGAAGGCTCTCAGGCGGTTGGCGCGAGATTCTTCTCTATTCGGGGCTTAGTGGGAGGAGGGTAGCCGAGAGGGTAGGTGGAAAATAGCAGGCAGGACGGGATGGTGCGTGTGCGAGGAAGGCCCAGGCTGAAGGTGTCGTAGGTGCTCAGAACAGAAGAGGTCAGCAGGGAAGGCAGGGGGACGCTGAAGATCCCTGGGCAGTGGCAGAAGTAAAGCCATGCGAGGGGCGCCTGGGTGGCTCAGACGGTTGAGCGTCCCACTTCGGCTCAGGTCACCATCTCACAGTTCATGGGTTCAAGCCCCGCGTGGGGCTCTGTGCTGACAGCTCGGGGCCTGGAGCCCGCTTTGGATTCTGTGTCTCCCTCTCTCTCTGCCCCTCCCCCGCGAGTGCTCGTCTCTCTCTTAAAAATAAATAAACGTTAAAAAAAAGAGAGAAATAAAATGAGAGCTTAGGACTTTCCAAAGCAAGGTGAACGGCGCGTCTAAATAAAGCAGGATGCCCCCAAGGCTGAGCTGAGAGGCCAGCGGAGGCCCTGTCAAAGCTCTGGTTACCGCAGGCCCCACGGCGGGGGAGGGGTGCACACTGCGGGGTGGGGGGCACCGGGTGCCAGGCGGTGCTGGTTGCCCTGAGAGGCACCTGCCGTGCCCTGAGTCGCCGCGTGCGTTCAGAGCGACCGCCGGCAGCTGGCAGTTCCATTCCGACACTTGAGATGCAGCCCCAGGCCCCCGGATCCCTGCGCTTGGGGCCCTGGGCATGCCGGACAGGCCAGACATACAGGGGACATTATTCCACAGCCCTCACGCTCTCCTAAAGCTGGAAGCAGGCTCTGCAAAGCGGGGCCTCTGCGCGGGTGCCCCGGTAGTCCTGACCCCTCCCCGGGTGGTAGTGAGCACGCTGTCTTGAGAGGAATAAAAAAAAACCACGCTTCCGGGCCTGTATCCTGCAGGGGCTTCTAGCATCACACCGGCGCCGGGGTTAATGAACGTGACGCGGCTTCTAGTGCTGAAATTCTATCCTCCTGCGGAAGTGCATTTGTGCTGGCCGGAGGTATTTATAGACCAAGACGCCATAAAGCAAGTCCTATGATGGAATGCACGTGAACTTGCCCCAGGAAGCTTCCCAGCACTTCCAGACCTGGCCCTGCTTCGCCTTGGTGCTCCTTGGGCTGGAGGATCTCACCAGGTGGCTAGCACTTTCCACAGGACATTTGATCATCTGTGCGTAAAGCTCCCTCCTGCCAGCCCCACCCCGGAAGCCCCTCTCCTCCCGCCCCCACTCCGTGAGGCAAGGACTGCCCCCCTCTCCCCTTTGAACCCCAGCACTTAGCACAGGGCTTTCCATGCAGGAGGCGCCCCGCTAAAGGTTGGGGAGCAGAAGAAAAGTAGGCAGGCACCTGATGTGTCTGCTTGCATACAGCAATGTATGAACTTTGTGCCCCAGGACCATGGACGTTAGGAAAATGGCCCCCATGACCTGGCCGGCTTCCTGGGGAAGCACAGGCTTTGGGGCAGAAAGGGACAAGCAGCTTCTGGGGAGATGCCCAGTCCTTCGAGCTCAGATCTTCCTTTCCCAGAAGGTGATGTCCCAAGGAAGCAGCCAGATCCAGGGGACTTCCGGGCCTTGGCTCTCGTGGCCCCTTTGGGGGACGAATGGCCGGTCCTCCCAGCTGGCTTAATTTTGAAATGCTGATTTGGTGCCCACAGGAGCCGTCACGAGCACCTAAGACAAGTTGATTCGCCTCCAAGAGATTTCTTGTTTTGGACAGCTGCAGCATCTTCCCCGGACGTGGCGTTCCTCTCGGATTCTGCGTCCCCCCCCCCCCCCCCGCTCCTCCCCACCTGTGCTCTGTCTCTCAAAAATGAAGAAACGTTAAAAAAAAAATTGAAAAAAAGAAAAAGACCAGTTTTGAATCTGAAGTTCATCCGGAGCAGGGAATAGAATAGCCAGGCAAGTTTGGCACGGCGAATATGCATAACACGCCTGAATGTATGCTAATTAGTGGGTTTGGTGATAGAGTTCATGTTACCAAGGCCGGTTAGCCCAAGGGATAAGATTTATGCAATAATAGACACAGGCATTGGCAATGTTAATGGTTGTCTAGGCTCTCTGAGAACTAAACATAATGTATAGGTATTGCATATATAATTTAACCCCAGTCACGCAGGAAAAATACAAAACGGACCTTTCTCTCTGTCTAGGCCTAAAAGTTGGTGCAGTGGGGCGCCTGGGTGGCTCCGTCGGTTAAGCGTCTGAGTCTCAATTTCGGTTCACGTCATGATCTCAGTTTCATGAGTTCAAGCTCCACGTCGGGCTCAGCGCTGACCCTGTGGAGACTGCTTGTGATTTCCTCTCTTTCTCTCTCTCTCTCTCTCTCTGCTCCTCCCCTGCTCACTCTCTCTGTCTCTCTCAAAATAAATAATAAACTTAAAAAAAAATAAAATGCTTCTGCAGAGAAACTCAGAAACTCAGCCAGAACTCAGAACACCCCCTCCTCAAACTGCACACACACACACACACACACACACACACACACAGAAACATCTTTAAATGGCCATCACATCCACTAACCATCCCCTCTCGTGCTTGTGTTTCCTTTAAAACTCATTTGGAGTTTTTGGTTTCGCGTGTAGTATGTGTTTAACTCTAGAAAAGAACAGGAAAAGGCAGCCAAAAGAAAAGAAAATTAAAGCTGTTAGATGTGGCTGTGAACAGTTTTGTATATGTCCGTTCAGAGTTGTATTGAAATACACACACGGCTATCGATCTACTTATTGTCTATCTCTAAATATGTATTTACAAAAGTGGGGTTAAACACACACCGTTTAGGTATTTACAAAAAACGACATCGAGTAGGTACCATTCTGAAAGTTCCTTCATCGTTTCCGTATCAATACACGTATCTGCACTCATCATCTTCAAGGGCTGCCTAGTCATGGTGGAAAGTCTTTATTTTGAAATGTTTATTTTTGAGAGAGAGAGAGAGAGAGACAGACAGAGCATGAGCGGGGGAGGGGCAGAGAGAGAGAGAGAGAGAGAGAGAGAGAGAGGGGGGGGGGGCACGGAATCCAAAGCAGGCTCCAGGCTCTGGGCTGTGAGCGCAAAGCCCGATGCGGGGCTCGAACCCGCAAACCACGGGATCGTGACCTGAGCTGAAATCGATGCCTAACCCACTGAGCCCCCCAGGTGCCCTGAAAGTCTTCTTGACGAGGAGACGGGGAGATGGGAGAAGGTACTGGAACCAGGCGAATTGTCACATTCCGATACACAGGCACTTGTGAAATGATTGTTGATGGAGTAAAACATCAAAGAAAGACTTCTCAAAGAGAATAGTTAACTTATCTGGGGATGTATTGTAAGGGCTTTATTAGAGGGATTTTGGATCATGGGAGGCTTGTCCTTAACTGAGTCAAAACGTAATATTCTCCAGCCACTCTGCTAGCTCGGGGGCTTGGAGACTCATTTTTTTTTTTTTTTGGACATAGGATATTCAGTAAATCTGGACAAACTTGAGGAGCCACCCACACTTTAGAGAACTTTTTAAACCAAACTTTCTGGGATTTATGCATCACCACACAAAAATTTCCCATGACTGAGATGACCGAGAGGGAATACAATACTGTGTTTCATAAACAGTTGAATCTCTTGGCTCAGGGAACAGGGGCCGAGGAGACATCATAAGTGGAGCAGAGTCTTAGAGATATCCGCGGGTTTTTGTCAAGGTCAGAGGCAGAACCACCGACACGGCAGTCTGGGTGACGGTCCATGGTGGAGGTCAAGAGCAGAGTCTAAATACATGCCCCGGTGGCTAAAAAGGATGGCCAAGATGTCGGGCATTCTTAATAAATATTCCAGGCAGCCCAGGGGCTTCTGGCCAGCCTGATGTGAATTTAAGGGGAAAGAAATAATTATTTTCTGGAATGACCCCATTACCAACATTGGACCCGTGTTATCTTGTGTCTCTGGTGATGGGATAAGAGAGACCCCCCTGACCTGGACAGCTCCCTCCTCCGCTCACCGATGTCTGAGGGTGACTCACCTCAGGCACACTGGAGTCATCTCCTCTGGGTGGCCTATTTCTTGTCGGTACAGATAGGCCCCCTGTCCCGCTCTACTCAGTGGGCTCAGCCACACCTAAGGAAGAAACTTGGGGCTGCTTCAACTATACAGTTGGGGTGGCCCGTGAGGTCAAGCCCCCTTAGTTTGTGCAAGAAACACCTTGCAAGCTGAGTGAGGTGATCTTGAGAAATACATCCCCAGATGCCAAAGTGGATCCGATTTGCTTTTACCCGGAACGGTCCTTGCCTCCCTGGCCCCTTGGAGCTCTAGGTGAGGATACGACCACCCAAATTTCCAGCTCCCTGACACGTTCATTGATTAACGTTTTGGATCAAGGCTACCTCTGTGCTAATAGGTTGAGTTCCACCTTTGGGTGGCATAAGAGATCCATCTGAGTATGGGACGTGTTTGAGGTGAGCTCTGGGCACCGGAAGACCGAGCTGGCCCGCGTCTTGCCCAACACGTTTGCCAGGGACATGCCCTTCTTCTGCTTCTCTTATAGGTCAGTCACCCAGAAGCCAGATCTTGGCTTCCCTACTAACATACCCCATAGCTTACTGGTTCTACCTTCTTGAACAGGGTCACTTGGGGGAAAGAGAGTCATTGATCTTGAGGTCTAAGTCCCTGAGTTTTTAAGTTTTAAAAATTGTGGCGAAGTGCGCACAACAAAATGTCCCATCTTAACCATTGTTTAAGTAAAAAAATTTTGAGTGTTTATTTATGTTTGAGACAGAGAAGGAGAGAGAGCACGAGAGGGGAAGGAGCAGAGAGAGAGGGAGACTCATCATCCGAAGCCGGCTCCAGGCTCAGAGCTGTCAGCACAGAGTCCGGCGTGGAGTTCGAACTCACGAACCGGGAGATCACGACCTGAGCCGAAGTCGGTCATGCTTAACCGACTGAGCCACCCAGGCGCCCCATAACCGTTTTTGAGAGCACAGTTCAGTGACGTTAAGCACATCCACACTATTGTGCGGCCGGCGACCTCCACCCGCCCGCAGAACAATTTTCCTCTTGCACAACTGGAACTCTGTCCCCATTCAACACTAGTCCCCTGCCCCTTCCTCCCGCAGAGCCCCCCGGCCACACCTTCCCACCTTCTGTATCTATGAATTCAGTGACTCTAAGTACCTCATACAAGTGGAATCATACACTATTTGCCCTTTGGGGATGGGTTTCTTTCACTCAGCGTGATGTCTTCAAGGTTCATGTGGCAGTACGTGTTAGAATCTCCTTCCTTTTTAATATTTCGTTGTATGTATGTGCATATTACATTTTGTTCGTCCATTCCTGTGTCTGTGGACATTTCGGCTGCTTCTGTTGGCTACTGTGAAACACGGGCGTGCGAACAGGGCCTTGGTTTTTTAAATAAATTTTTAAAGTTTATTTTACTTATTTTGAGAGAGAGAGAGTGAGGGAGATAGAGACCACACACTGATAGTGCGGAGCCTGATGTGGGGCTCGAACTCATGGACCGCGAGATCATGACCTGAGCTGAAATGGAGTGGGTTACTTAACCGACTGAGCCGCCCAGGTGCCCCAGCCTTGATTTATTTTATTTTTTAAAAATGTTTATTTATTTATTTATTTATTTATTTATTTATTTATTTTTGAGAGAGAGAGAGAGAGAGAGAGAGAGAACGAGTGTGAGCGGGGGAGGGGCAGAGAGAGAGAGGTAGACAGAGAACCCAGAGCAGGTTCCGAGCTGTCTGCCCAGAGCCCTACTCGGATCTCGAACCCACGAACTGTGAGATCATGACCTGACCTGAAGTCAGATGCTTAACTGACTGAGCCACCCAGGTGTCCCGATTTTTCTTTTTTTTTAATTAAACATTTTTACCTAGGGGTGTTTACAGATTCACGTGCACTCATAAGAAATAATACAGATGTGTGTGTGTGTGTGTGTGTGTGTGTTTAATTCTATGTAATTTTATCACGCGCATAGGTTCATACATACACCCACCAACCAAAATCAACGTAAAGATCAATTCCGTCACTATGTCGTTACGAGGATGTCTTGGGTTGACGAGGCCCCAGTGTTCAGTGCTAGATTTCATGCTCCATTTCCAAAGGGTGAGAGGCAATCACATAAGTCGACTCTTGTCTGGAGATGTCCTACTGCAGATTCCTGGTGGATGCCACGGTGACAGCAACGGAGACCTGAGTCCCTCCATCACCACACCGCTAGTCAAATCCCATCCAGTGTCACCGGAATTAAATCCCAGGAAGAGGCCTTTCAGATGCAATGCCTCCATTAGACCCTTGTTGTCCAACAGCAATGCAATGTGAGCCGGGTGTGTAATTGTAAATTTAAGAAAAAAACACCCGAGATTAATTGTGATAATACGTAGCTAATCCAACCTACATAAAATGTAATACTTTCAACGTGGGATCGGCACAAACATTGTCGATGAGGGATTTTACATCCTGTCTTTGATCACCAGTGTGTGTTTTGCACTGAAAGCACGTCTCCGTTGGGACCAGCTACATTTCCAGGGCTCAACAGCCACGTATGCGTATTGGTCAGTGCGACCCTGCAGCCAGACTCCGAGGTCACCTGCTCTCCGAGGGGCTGGTCAATTCCATCAATCTGAGCATCTGCCTTGATGGCGTTTAGGTAAGCCGCGCCTTGGGCCAGAGGGTGGTGGAGAGCAGCCCGGCCTTGCGCTTAAGGGTTTTATTCTCTTGGGAATCTGTTATCTCTCGTCAGCCCGTGTTGGTCCACCTGTTCAATGGCCCCAACATCGGAACTCGTCGACAGGGGCAGAGAGGCACTTGGGCCCTTTGGACGCTGACACTGTTGGACAAGGTGGAGGCAAAGCCAGTCGGCAGCAGCTTTTAAAGGAATTGAGATAGATTTCTGGACTGTCGGACACACGTGGAACTCGGACGTTTGGTACAGCTCCGGATAGAGCTCTAGAAGTTGGTTTAGTCCTTGCACCCGAGGGGGCCAGGGAATGAGACATCAGTCATCTGGGCTGACCTGACATGGGCTCCAGTAGGAGGGGCCGAGCCTCTCTCTCTCTCTCCTCGGGCACTTCGGTCACAGCATTCTTTCCAGGAGCTGGCACCCCCACCCACTTTCAGCCACCTCAGGAGATAGCTGGAATGCCAGCAGCCCACAGGCGTCCTTCGTCAGCGAAAAGCACCCTGGGAATGGGTGGCTGGATGAAAAGTTCTCTGTGTGTTGTAGGCTGGGACAATGTCTGCCACAGCCCACGCTTTCATTATGGGGATATTTGTCTATATGCTCAATGCTCCCGAGAGAAGGGCAGACTTTCTGCAAAATGTATGGCTTAGTGGGCTTGCACACTGACTGCTTTTCTTGGAAAGGCTGCTATTCAGAGTCTGACCCCCCCCCCCCGCCTCTCCTCCCTGCCAAGCCCAAGCAGGCGCACAACGAGCTTCGAGATCCTGGAACGAGAGGTGTCTTTGGTCCGTGCACAGTCTGTCTGTCTTGCATAGGCTGGATAAAATATTCTTTGGCTTGTAATGCATTTTGTTTTCTTTTCTTTTCTTTTATTTTATGTTATTTTATTTTATTATTTTATTTTATGTTATTTTATTTTATTATTTTATTTTATTTTATGTTATTTTATTTTATTATTTTATTTTATGTTATTTTATTTTATTATTTTATTTTATTTTATTTTATTTTATTTTATTATTTTATTTTATATTTTTTCTTTCCCTTTATTTCATTTCTATTTTAGTTACTTGACATACAGAGCCGTACTGGCTTCAGGAGTAGAATTCAGTGATTCGTCACTTACCTACGACACCCAGTGCTCATCCCAAGAAGTGCCCTCCTTAATGCCCGTCCCCCGTCTGGCGCCGCCCCCTCCCACCTGCCCCCCTCCATCAACCTTCCGTTTGTACTCTGTCATTAAGAGTCTCTTGTGGTTTGTTTCCCTCTCTTCTCTTCCCGCCCCCGCTCCCATATCCTCATCTGTTTTATTTCTTAAAGTCCACATACGGGTGAAATCATACGGTACCTGTCTTTCTCCGATGGACTTACTCCGCTTAGCGTAACACACGCTCGCTCCATCCACGTCGTCGCGAATGGCACTGTTTCATTTTTTTGACGGCTGAGTAATATTCCGCTCTATATGCGTACCACATCGTCTTTACGCTGGATAAAACATTATTAAGGTTGACCTCACCTGTTTCTTTTAACTTTTTAAACGTGGCTACTTGAAAGTCTGAAGCTACGTCTGTGGCTTGCATTATATTTCCGTGGGGCCGTGCTTCTCCAGTTTGTGCTGGGCGTCACGGTGTCTGACTTCCAGTATCTTCTACGGGCACTGACGAACCCGGGGAGACTGAGCAAATCCCTTCTCTGGGCCTCGGTGTCCTCATCCGCAAAATAGGAGCGTGGGACTAGATAATATCCAAGCTATCTACAACTTTCAGCTTCTCTGCTACCCGGACGACAGGGGTAAACTGGAAAGATGTGATGCTTGGCAAAGCCGGCCTGCATTCTTGCCGAAAGGAAGGGCTCCCGTCATTCTGATAGATGGTTCCAGAGCAGAATATTGGTGAATGGATGGAGCACGGTGAACAGCCTTTTATTTATTCATCGGACACCCCCGGCTGAATTCTCTAAGGACTGTTCTCTCTATGGGAACCCGAGCTCCCGAGTCTCATCACATCCCTACCCGGCAGGTGCGATGGGCCTACGAAATGCCATTTGCAGCCAGCTCGCAAATGCAGAGCTTGCTTCTCAGCAATCAATTTCAGGGCAAGGGAGCAGAGGCATTAACCGTCTTTTCCAGGAATACTTCTGCACAAATCTTTTAAGAGCTGCGGGGAGTGTCTGCCTCTGGGCTCTCGCCTTGTTTATGCATGCAAACATTGACATAAATATTTCAGACAAACGAATAGAAGAGCCGCAGTCGCTCGCGAGGCTCTCTCCTTCGCATCAAAGAAGCCCGCATCTGGTCTGCCTGTATTTTTGTCTTTCTCTCATCAGATCCCCTTTCCACCAGCCGGTCAGCCTCCCTTCCCTGCTTGTGGCTTGCTTTGCGGAACTTGAGCGGTTCTGTCCTCTCCTTGGGAACAAAGTCCAGCAAGGAGTTCCACTTCTATGGGTCTGCTCAGGTGGTCCTAACAAAGTACCACAGAGCCCGGGGGGGCTGGAAGAACAGAAATTCATTGTCTCCCAGTTCTGGAGGCTGGGCTGTCCCGGAAAGGGCTGGTTTCTCGGAGGCTCTCTCGTTGTCTCGGAGATGGCCATCTTCTCCCTGTGTCTTCCCACATTCTTAGGTGCTGGGGGCGGTGGGGTTAGGACTTCAACGTGTGAATTTTGTGGGACACAACGCATCCCCTGGCAGCAAAGACCACAGCCAACGTCATACCATAGCGACTCAGGTGAGTCCCTTGTTTGCTTCACGAGGCGAGCAGAGACTGCGTCCGATTCAGCCCCGTGTCCAGCTCAGCACTTTTAAGGGGACGCGCCCACTTCTGGGCAAGTCCAGACCTTAAAGCCGAGGTAGCCAAGTGGTCACCCTGTGTATGGGGAAGATGAGTGCCGTCTTTTTGCTCCTTCGTGTCATGAAACAGAGGAGCACAGCCAGTGGCTCTGCCTCAGCCAGAGGGGGATCTCAGGAAGCCTGAGGAGCTGGGGGGGGGGGCGCTTTGGGTGAGGTCTAGGGTCAGCGGCCGAGCTCCAGGTGGGGGTGACAGCATACGTCATGTCTCAGAAGCCAAGGGGGCACGATACCTGGGTTATGCTTGTAAGTGCAGGACAGTATGTGGGGGCTGGAGAGTGACAGCTGAAGTCACCACGTTTGGATGGGGTTGGCTTTGGGATGCTATGGACGTTGGCCCAAGGAGCTGGGTTTTCTTGGCTTTTGGTTGCACGTGAATTCCAGTTATGAGGAGCCAGGCAGCGACCTGGCTATGCCTGGCCTGACCCCGTCCTCAGGCCTGTGGCATGGAATCTCCAGGAGGGGGCTTCTTCACTTCTCATGGTTGCTTTTTTTTAAGTAAGAAGCGGACAGTAGGTCCTGTTGAACTGCCCCCCACCTGCTGGGCTCTGGGCTTCCTGCATAGACGCCCTCCCACCTCCCCTGCTCCCGACCCCAATGTCTTTTGCCCTCAGCCGTCAGAGACATCTTCCCAAAATGTGAGTCGCTCCCCTGCTTGGAGCTTTCTGGTGGCCCTCGGCTGTGCTTTGGGTTAAGTCTCATCCTGGGTAACCCCCCAGCCCCTGTGTCCTCTACCCTAGCCCTCCAGCTGTTGGCCTCATGGAACATTGTGAGAGCTCCGTGCTCAGCTCAAGCCCTCCCTGCTTCCTTTGACTGCTTGAACCTGACTCGTCATTCACATCAGATGCCACCTTTCGTGGAACCTGTCCTTGATGCTGCCTCTGGGATCCCACGCGGCTCTCTACCTGAGAGAGCCGGGCATAACATTCGCCACAAGGAAGGAACCCATGTGCCCGGCTGCGTCTGCCGCAGATGTTAAGCTCCTTCAGGATACGGCAACATCTACTCCCTGTCCTTGTAACCTCCGGGGCCTAACCCAGGGTCTGCACGGAGAAGGGACTCCACACATACTTATCCATCGGCGAACAGGTCGCGTATTCCTGTGCGTGTGACCACAGCCACCCGCTTTCTGCTTGACCGGGTCCAAACTTCTAGGACCTCGTTACAGTTAGGGTGTCCCGTTCTGGTGGTTGGAGATAAGGCTCAAACTCTCCAAGAACTCCGACAACGCAGGTAAGAAGGAAGAAATAACCCGGGTTGGCTCTTTTTTTTTCTCTCTCCCCCGGGGTACCTGGCCGGTCAGAACCTTGTGCAGGATGGGAGTGTGGGAAGGAGGGAACCCAGAACCGAGATGGAGTTGGGAAGTTCCTCTGTTGTTCCGAAATAGCTCCCGTACTAAGAGTGTGATCAGTCAGGGTAGGCCCAGGGGCACAGGGTGTTTCTTATTGTGCGTCTGCTGTAAACCTGGGACATCCTCTGCTTTCCCCTCTGGGAGATGAGAACATGTAGACTGAAGGCTGCGTCTGCCTCGTTAACTTTCTGTCTCCGTCTCCCAGCAGCGGGGTTCCGACCCGGTGGGAAACTCGTGACACGCCAGAGGACACAACTCAACGGATGCCATAGCTTCCTACTGGCAAGCGATGACGGAGGACGGTGCCCTCCCCAGGGCCTCAGCTAGCATGACCGCCCGGAACAAGATGCCAGAGGCAGCTCAGGGGTCTTCAGGGCACAGGGACAGCTCAGGGACCCGCAGGGCACAGGGACAGCTCACACGTAAAGCATTTCCACCTCCCGAAGTCAACAGAGGCAACTCAGGTCACGCGTTAAAACCCATTTCTGTGGCTGCCTACAGAGGCACATTCTGTAGTGGCCACTGTGGGGACCAGAGGTCTGTACCGTAGCTGGAGAGACCTTCAGGGTGGAGAGAACTGAGCGACACAAGGAAAAGAATCCCTAGAGACTCCTGGTGAAAGACGGCAGTTTGCGTGCCTGTTCATGACACCCCATCAACGTTACGGGAGAGGGCGGGGAAAGAAAAGCGGATCCTCTAAAGGGTAAAGAAGGTGAGGGAGGAGTCAGTCGCAGCGCCATGTTGGAAGACAGTTGAGGGACAGGTGGTAAGTGATTTAGCAGCTCTTCGTTAACCCTGAGCCAGAAGGGATGAAAGGCAGTCCAACCTCTCCCACAGAAAACCCTCCAAAGGCTCAGAACGGACAGCCCCATGCACCTGGACAAGCGGAGTTCAGAGAGAGTAGCCTTTGAAAAGCTGTTGAGGAAGAAGTTAGAGGCGACCCCCCCCACCCCACCCTCACGATTTTCTGTGTCCCCTTTGCACAGCCAGGTGAGTACGTGGCCCCCATGCTGACAGAAAACCAGAAATGGCCCCCCCCCGCACCCCCCCCCCCCGGAGATGGTTAAACAGAAGGTCTCTGGACTGGGGGACGCCGGGCGCAGTGAACCAATCCACAAATGGCCATTTTGGAATGCTTCCTAAAGGCAGGGAGCTGGGTCCTGGAGGAGGTGGTGGCCCTAAATTGACGAGGAGGACGGCAGTTTTCAGATGACTCATGAGAAAGCACAGAGGCAGGGAAGGGTCAGTTGTTGAGGAGAAGGGCTTGGCTAGAGTGAATGGGGAGGGGACAGGACTGAGAAAGGAGGTGCTGTGAGCTCTCAGGCACATGGTGATGTCCAATGTGGGGGGCTCACGTTCGGGAGGAGAGGGTCGTAATCTAAAACATGAGATGATGGAAACCGGGATCTCAGGAAGACTTTTCTGCAACTGAATGTCTAGCTTGAGGTCTGGAGAAGCTGGGAGTCCAGGAAAAAGCCTTTGACGGTAGCCAAGAGTTAGGAAGGTGCGGAGGGGAGGACAGGGGTAGGAAGGAAGTGGAAGAAACAAGCAGACTCTTCCCCCGGCCAATGCCGTCCGTTCCTTTGCTCCTCTATGACCCTGCCGCTCGTCATCAGTGCAAACATTTTTGGCAGGTAAGAACGACTGAATTTATGAGAACAAAGTCGCAGTCCAAGCCAGAAAAAGGAGAGAAAAAAATATATTCTCTCAAGAGATTTCGTGATCTGTTATCAATCTCTGGCCACTCGCAGGGCCCTGGAGGGCCTGTTCCCGTAGAGACACCATCCAGGAAGGCAGTGAAATCATGCCCGGTAGTCACTCCTGAAGCCTCACCCCCCCAAGGCCTCTCCACCCACCTTTTCCCCACCCTTCCTGCAGGGCCCAGATCTCCCCTTCCTCACGCTCACCCTGAGCACGAGGCACCTCGCAGATAGAAAATGCCCAGTGAAGTCCGTTGATTTTAATAATCATGACTAGACCTCAGTGGGTTGATGGCTCAGTCTCTGACTTACAAGGCGAGAGGGACACAGAGCGGCCTGACGTCATAGACCTGGTTCCATGAGCACAGTGGGTGGGCAAAGGATGCTCTTGACTAATTTTTTTGGTCATCCTCCTCTATTCGAATTCCAACACACGTCCAGTCTTGGAGCAAAGATGCTTCTTTTGCCCGGAGTCTAAAGGGTGAAACCAAATGTCCTGCCGTCTGATAACATTGGACGTCTCCTGTGCTTGGGTATATTGTTTGGTCTAAACATAGATCTGTCTTTTTTTTTTTTTTTCTTCTACTCACTTGCATGTGTGTGCGTGCGCAAAATATGCACAACATAAAATTTACGATTTTAGTCCTTTTTTTCTTAAAGTTTATTTTTGAGAGAGACAGAGCATGAGCGGGGGAGGGGCCGAGAGAGGGGGAGACCCAGAATCGGAACGAGGCTCCAGGCTCCCAGCTGTCAGCACAGAGCCCGACGCGGGGCTCGAACTCATGAACCGCGAGATCATGACGTGAAGTGAAGTCGAGTGCTCAACCGGCTGAGCCACCCCGGCGCCCCTAGTCATTTTTTAAGTGTACAATTCAGTGGCATGAACTCCACCCACCATGTTGTGCAACCTACTTCTCCTAGGACACTACGAATTCTTCGTGAAAAGCCTGTTTTCTCCTGCTCCTCTGATCCCGCTTGCAGTCTTGGAGTCGGTGGCACCTTAGAAATTGTGTTGTTCTAACCCCCAACCAGACGCAATCCTCTCTGCAGCCTTCCGATACTTCTGCTCAAACCTGCCCCGGATGGGAAGTCACTCCTCAGCGAGCTAGACCGTTTCCCTCGTGGGACACTCTTATGCCACCAAGCCCCACTGGCCTCTCTGTACGGTTGCCCACCGGCTCCTGCTCAGCCTGGACATTCCAGAAGGCTCTTATCTGGGCTGCAGGAGAGTTCATCAAACATCCAAAAGGTCGTGCGGTAGCACAAACCCAGATGTCTGTAGCCAGACAGAGCTGAGTTCAAGTCTAAAATCTATTGGTAAACCAATTTGACAATAAATTTCATATTAAAAAAAATATATATATATGTAAAAAATAAATACATAAAATCCACTGGTGTGCCCCAGGGCAAATCACTTCTTTGAGGCTCCGTTTCCTCTTCTGCAAAGTGGGGATCCTACCTTCACGTGGCTGTGAGGCTAAGAAATACTGCGTAAGAAACACCCCACGTCATTCACGGAACTCAAGAAGCTCTGGGAATTATTTTCGTTGAAAGACAGAAAAGGCTTCTCTGACAGCACACCGCTGGCACCTCTCCTCACTTTACTTCATGTGACAAGGTTTCTATTGATCTAGAACTGATCCCCTCCATGGTCATTAGAGGTACATTCCATTAAGAGTCTGTGGTATCTTATTTGCATTTCAAAACCAAGTTGGCACTTCAGCCTGATGAAATGGTCCAGAGAGTTGGCCAATTGGAGGCCATAATCATCCACCCATCCAGTGTTTATAACACCGCGTATTTGCGCAGAAGTAGAGGCTTTGGGCGTTGTTTATACAACAGTCTGTGATTATTTATGTAACAGCTCCTGATTATGCAACAGCTTACGAGCCTGAGACGGAATCCAGACAGACGTGTCTGTGCAAGGGGGATGTGTCGGGCCCTGACGAGTGTCTTTTCACAAGAGGCTCAGGGCCTCCTGGGAGGGTGACCATCCCCAGGCATGGGGAGTCAGGTGTGATAAAGCTCTTTACACTCATTACACTCATTCTGGGTGAGTGTCGCTCAAATCCACCCCCAGGACAGCATGGAGACATACATCTGGGTCCAAGAAAAGAGAGGATCTTAAAGTAAAGATGGAACTATATTACTACCAAGAATGCTTATAGGCGGTGGGTTAGAATGACGAGGTTGGTTGGGGCGCCTGGGTGGCGCAGTCGGTTAAGCGTCCGACTTCAGCCAGGTCACGATCTCGCGGTCCGTGAGTTCGAGCCCCGCGTCAGGCTCTGGGCTGATGGCTCGGAGCCTGGAGCCTGTTTCCGATTCTGTGTCTCCCTCTCTCTCTGCCCCTCCCCTGTTCATGCTCTGTCTCTCTCTGTCCCAAAAATAAATAAAAAATGTTGAAAAAAAAATAAAAAAAAAAAGAATGAGACGTTGGCCAAGAGCCAGGGAACTGTGGATTATTGTGGTAAATGTTACCCCGTCGGTACTCACTCTTGGCGGGGACAGGAGAAATCGAAATGAATTCAACACAGAGTACTCCCTAATGGGTGGCCAGAGTTCAGCAAGGGATAAAATAATATCATAAAAGGCCATTAGAGGGTGGGTAGTACCATGTGCTAGGAAGGAGGGTCAGATAAACTACTCTAGACGTTCAGGGAATGGAAAGATGGCTTGCAGACAAGGTGTGGGTGGGAGCAAAGTTTGGGCAGCACAGGTAGCCCTGAGCAATGGAATTGCTGACATTGTGAGATCATGACCTGAGCCGAAGTCGGACGCTTAACCGACTCAGCCACCCAGGTGCCCCAATAACTCCCAATTTTTAATTGAGAATATGGCCCCTCGCCAGTAAAGGCATTTCCCAGATGCCCCTGCAGCTCAATGTGACCACATGACTGAGTTCAGAGAGATGTTAGTGAACTGTTATGTGGTAGTTTCCAGGAATAGTCCGTGAAAGACAGCTGGTATGCATACTTGGCCTTCTTTGTCTTTGTCCCTTCCTGCGCCCTGATTCATGGAATATGGATATGATGAACAGAACTCTTGGTTCTGCCTTGGACCATTTGGATGATGGAGCAATGAGCAGGAAAGAGCCTGGTTCTCTTCTATACGAAGAGAAATAGAATCTGATCTGGTTTAAGCCTGTTGTTTCTGGTGTCTGTTGTTCTTTTCTTTAAAAAATTTTTTAAACATTTTTATTCATTTTTGAGAGACAGAGAGAGGAAGGGTGTGAGCAGGGGAGGGGCAGAGAGAGAGGGAGACACAGAATCCGAAGCAGGCCCCAGACTCCTAGCTGTCAGCACAGAGCCCAATGCGGGGTTTGAACCCACGAATTCTGAGATCATGACCTGAGCCGAAGTCAGATGCTTAACCAACTGGGCCACCCAGATGCCCCTGGTGTCTGTTGCTCTTAACAACAATGCTAACCGGATATAGATGGGCAGGATTTAGATACATGGGACTGGGGTTCAGGGAAAGAATATTCCAGGCAGAATGATGGCAAGAAGGCAATATGAGAGGTGTGCAAGGAAAAATGGGAAGAACCATGAGGGTCTGCTGGGCAGTTAAGGCCAGTGAAGGGGAAGAGGAAGAGGTATGATCAGAAAAAATAATCAAGGGGTCCAGGTAATGCAAGACTTCGAACAAGGGATGGGGAGTCTGAACTTTATTCTGTGTGCAATGGGGTGCCATTGACTATTTTTGGGTGAGGAAGTGTCCAGATAGGAACAGAGCTTTAAGAAAATGAATCAGAGTGAAGGCAGCGAAACCAACTTCAGGGCTCTTGTGATATCCGGGCAGGAGAAAGGGTGGGCTCAATCATGGCAAGGGCAGAAGGAATGGAGAGGAGAGCCAAGATCCTCAGGTATTGTCCCCCCACCGAATGTTCTCCAGGAAATTCTTTCTGAGAGGAGTTTTATTTGGGAAGGGAGACTAAGAAAGCAGATGGAAGCTTGAGCACAGGAAGAAGAGGTGAAGGGGATGTCACAAGGTAGAAGGTGGGGCACAGAATGGAGCGTTGGGGGCAACCGAGGACCAAAATAGGACGCTACTACCAGATGTCTTATGTATGATCAACCTTTGTATTGGGCGCCCATGAGGCATGGATACTTATTTGCTGCTTCAAAAAATTTGAGACAGCACTAACCATAATCCCTGACACTTCAGTAGGGGAAGGAAGTTATCTGCTGCTTGTCGAGAAAGTAGCAGACTAAGAAGATACGATTGGCTCCTCCCGGCAGAGCCTGTGGCGTCACCCTTGCAGAAAGGTGCGAACAGGGGTCATCCCGCCCTGGGGCAAGTGAAGTTTACCCAACTCACAGGAGTCTGATGTGCCGACAGATAAGATTTATAATGGGAGACCTACATCTGGGAGTTCATATTTTCTCCCAAGGAACTTCTGCTCCAATGTCGAGGTAGCTTGGGATCTATCGGAAAAGAGTGGTTTGTGAACGTGAACTCAGGGAGATGGGGATTTGTCTTAGAGATTGCCTGGCCTAGGCTGTGGGCTACGTTGTTCCACAGGCTATGCCGGTGTAGGGCTTGGGGCACTTGCATTTATAAGGTGCACCCCCTTCCTGCCTCTTGCACAGTATAGGGATGGAGAAGCATATACACATATAAGCATATCTTTCTCTAGATTGTTTGGACCTCCCATCTTTGATGGCAGTGTTACTTGGCCAGGACGTAGTTGTTAGCTCCCAGCATGAGTCACATCATTTCTCTGGGCTACACATTCCTCCTCTATAAAATAAAGGGCCTGACCAGGTCATGATGAGGGCAATTCCAGCCCCAAGGCTCCGGGTTGCTGTGAACACGATGTTGGGGGCATCAGAGTAAAGAGCATGATGCCCAGTCCTCAATCCAAGGCAGTGCCCAAGGGAAATCAAAAGACTGATTCAGGAACCGGAGTCACAGAGTTAAGCCACTCCTAGCTGGGGCTCAAGGACACAGCAGCCGAGAGACATCCTTGGCAACAGTTGCTTTGACAGTTTTCTTGGAGTCGTGACAGTGTTTCACCCACAGCGGCCCCATACACTCTAATTCGCCTTGACTCTGGGTAATCGGACCGGTCTGGTGAATTTGGAGGGCTCCACTGATTCCTGATCAGGCTCCTCCACGGTTACCATGCTTTGGCTGGAACTTTCCAGAAATGCGTGGATAGAAGAGGCTGAAAGAAGCCTAAAACATCGTATGCCTGGACACCTCGCCGTATCTTCATGAAGCAAGATATGAATGTCCAAGTTGCATTAGTATGCAAATGTATCCTTTCCATTTTTGCTGCCTGGGCACCTAAGAGGGACTCCACTTGTCTCCACATTATCTTTTCTTCCCTAGGCAGAATGACTATCTCCTACCACCACTGGGGCGTGTGAGAGGAGTCTGTGAAGAGAATGGTCTGGTGGAAGCATGTGCCTGGCTCAGCTAACTCTCTTTGTTGCCCATCCCCCAAGCCACAATTCCCAAGACCCATGGTTTCCCACATGGCACATGTTCTCCCACCCTCAGCTTGTCTCTGGCCAACGGCGGTAGGCTAGCTAGCGGCTGGTCTCCTCCAGCTCACTGGTGTGATACATTTCTCATGCCTTCTTCTCCTGGGCTGGTGTTCAAGCCAGATATGGCCTCTTCTGGTATTCAAGGAGTGCTGGCCATCATATGTCGGGCCCTCAGACAATAAAGAAGGCCCAGTTCCTCCGCTTCAGAGGTGCTCACATGGTGAACCCAGACCGTCATCTACTGTGTGTTCTCCCCCGAAAATGAGAGCTACTGGAAATGAGGGATTAGGATGACAGGGGCAACAAAAACAGAAGTCAAGGCAGGTAGAGATCAATATGAGTGAGGGTAAAATCTCGGCCTCAGCTGAGTGGTGCCTCTGCCCGGTGAGAACCCTCCCTCATAATCTCTTCTCCTAGATGAGTTAATATCAAAGAGAAGGAGAAATAATGGACTGTTTTCCATCTCGAATTTACCAGCCGTGCAGCCTGTCACAAAGTCAGAAGGATCACCCCACGTTTAGTGGGCACCAAGTCGTATCGTCTCTAAGACCTTAACCTCTTTCAAGTATGCTTTTCTCTAATCCCCGCCCACTCGCCCCTCGCACTCGAAGTGTTGCAATGGCGGTCCACTCTGGCCACATCCCTGCCAGACAGATCGTTGAAAGTAGGACTGTTGGAAGGACGACTCCACTGCACGAATCCCTTCCATTTCTCTCCACTGCCTCCATGCGGTGGTCCAATGGGAAGACAATGCTTTCTGGGTCCTGCTTGGCCTGGCCCTTGACCATCAGTTCAGCCTCATGTCCAACCACCTGCCATGGCACAATCTGCTTCATTCGTCACGGGTCCCAGGCTTTCTAGGATATTTCTCACTTGACTCATATTTGCACAAAATACTCGCCCTCTCCCCTATTCTCCTGCGCAAGCACTGCCCTTCCTTCAGGGTCTGCCACATCCCTGTTGTCTCCCGAAGCCTCTCCCAACAATCTTGGAGAAACTTAGGTGGTCCTTCCTCAAGGCTACCGCCGTGCCTGGCAGGTATCTTCCCCGGAACAACCGCCAAACTGTATCATCTGTTGACGCCCAGTGGAGAAACCCAACCTGTGATCAAATTCATATCATCACCATCCCAGCGCCTTGCATAGTGCTTTAGCATTTAGCGGGCGCCCGACAAATCTTTTTTTAAAGTTAGTTCGTAGAGACAAACAGGAGAGTAGTAAATCAAGAGGTGGAGAGGTTGGCCGCACCGCGGGTAGAAGGGTAGATGGAAGGTTCCATGACCGGCTAGAAAGCTGAGAGAGAGAGAGAAATATACTAAAACAGTAGTGTTTGGGTGTTTTAAATAAATGTTGGCTTGGATGTGCAGGGAGTAGTGGTAAATTGAGGGCTTTTTTTTTTTTTCCTCCATTCCTGGAGTTTTGGGGTCTGAGAGGTCAGAAATGTAACACTGCACTTTTCCTAAACAAAGCCTCAGTTTGTCATCTGCCAGTGTGGGGGAAGATCCCGGGTGAGGGGGAGGAGGGCCAACAATGGCTTTTTTTACACCCATATTTCTGGCCCCCCGGCTAATCTGGTTTGCCAGCAGTGGAAACCCTGGGGCCAGACATCGTGAGTCATCTGTCGAGGAGAAAGAGCTACCCCAGGGGCAAATATTACAGGGCAGTCCGACTAACTGCAGACACTTTTTTGAATTTTACCTCGGAAATTCGTGTTTTCAAAGATTTAAAAATACTCAACAGGTACTTGCTGTGTGCCGGGCAGGAGGGGAGGGCATCTGGAGACTGCTACAATTCCGCCTCGTGGAGGAATGTGGATATAGAAAGACAGTTCCAACAAAATGCAGTGGGCTCCCAAATGCATTGGGAACAAAGAGAGACCAACCGCGTTAGTTAAGGTCAGGAACAGATGTATACGACAGATGCTCAAAGTAAGAGTGGCTTACATAAGGTAGAAGTTTATTGCTCTGGCACTAAAGTTCACTAAAAAATGAACTTAGTCTCTTGGCCATACTTGGCTGCAAAGGTGGCTGGAAATAGTCTTTTTTGGGGGGGAACAGTCAGCAACACTCCCAACTAAAAGTTGGGATTCTATCACAATGGAGGGAAGGGAAAATGGATGTTAATGCAATCAGCCAGTAGTTTTTGATGTAGTAACCCCATTTGAGGCATCCTGGGGAGTCTCTATGTATTATAAAGTAGACTAATTACTTAAAATTCTACATACCTCTCCTGTGAGGGGAGGAGTGCATGAGCTGGACAGTGTCGAGACTTGAGATCTAGAAGGATGAGGGCTGTGGGAGAGTGATGGCGATGTGCGGTTAGGGATTTGCAAACTGGTTTTGGTGCTTGAGTTCTGATGCATATCCCTTTCCCCTCTGAGATGGAAGGAAACACACGAGAACATGCCAGACATCCCCACTCCCAAAGGAGAGCTCCCCAAAACTGAACGGGTACATGTAGCCTTGGCCAGGAGTCCTCATTGACTCCTGCCCTCTGGAATCTAGGGTGGTGATTGCAGAGCAGATAAGGCTGGCCTGACTCATCCGGCCCGGGATGTAGAGAATTGGGGATTGTGAGAGTCTGGGCATCAACCTTCCCCACCTTTTATGAAGTGATCCTCCTCCCTTGTCTGATCATGACCCAGTGACTGTCTCAGACTGTCACTGATCAGATGGTCAACGTTTACCCCCTTGGGAATGATCTAGTCCTAGGCTGGAGGTTTCAGTCACTCCTTAACCTCAGGCTGACACTGAAGTATGGGGACAAAGGGAAAATATTGTCCCCTGTTCCTAACATCTGAGTAAGAGGGTGGATGGCAGGAGATTGCCCTGAACTTGAGTTTCCTCCTTCCCAGATGATAGTAGCCTTCTACTCTCCCTACCTTGAGTTTGCTGGGATGATCTTACCATTATTTATCATGGGTTTTGGGGGTTCACATTTCTAAGAAAGAGAATCTGACGGGAAGATACAGGAATACAAAGAAAATTCACGCGGTGAATATTTCACAAATAAAGAAGTACAAACAGCTGTAAAAATATAGAATCCCCAAGAATTAAGGCAGGAGATAGAAATAATAGGTAAATGTGAGGTGCACTGGTACATCAGACACACTTAAAGAGAAGTTATATTGTGATCGTTTACCAGCTTTATAGAGGTATAACTGACGTAAAATGGACACCTTTTATATAAGCAAACATATATACATATATATCCATGAAATAATTAATAAAATCAAGATAATGAATGTGAATGTATTTGTCATCTACCAAAATTTCCTTGTCCCTTTTTTGTCTCCTTCCTTCTTACTCCTCCCTGCCCTTATCCTGTCCCCAGTTCCCGGTCCCCCCCCCCGCCCTCCCCCGCCTTTGGTCACTATAGATTTGTTTGCATTATCTAGAATTTTCTACAAAGGGAACCATGCAGTACAGTCTGTAGTCTTTTCGTGTGTGTCTGGCATAATTATTTTCAGGTTCATCCATGCTGTTGCAGATGACAACAGTTTGTCCCCTTTTTTGAAAAAAAATTTTTGATGTTTATTTATTTTTGAAAGAGAGACAGAGCTTGAGTGGGGGAGGGGCAGAGAGAGGGAGACAGAATCCGAAGCCAGCTCCAGGCTCTGACCTGTCAGCACAGAGCTCGAAGCGGGGCTCAAACTCATGGTCTGTGGGATCATGACCTGAGCCGAAGCCGGACGCTTAACCGACTGAGCCACCCAGGCGCCCCATAGTTGGTTCCCTTTTATTTCTGAATAGTATTCCATTGTAACGATACTAGAATTTGTTTATCCATTCACTTGTTGATGAACATGTGGGTTATTTTCAACTTGGGGCTTTTAGAAATAAAGATATTACAGAAATTTGGGTACAAGATTTTATGTGGACAAGGCTTGGATTGGTCCGGGACCAAATACCTAGAAATGGAAGGGTTGGGTCTTAGGGTAAGGATATAGTTACGTTTTTAAAAGAAGTTAAACTTTTAATTTGGAGAAAATTGTAGATTCCCGTGCAGTTGTAAGAAGTAACATCTTTACTCAATTTCCTCCAGCGGTGACATTTTGCAAAACGATAGTACAGTATCACAACCAGGATATTCACAGTGCTATAATGCACTGATTTTGTTCAAATTTTCCCACTGGAATGATATGATCTGTCACTTTGGGGATTGACTACTTTTCTTACTCAGCAGAATTTCCTTGAGATTCATCTAAGTCGTGCGTTTCTTTTTATTGCTGCTTCGTACTCCACGGTATGGGAGTACTGCTGTTTGTTGAACCATTCACCTGCTGAGGGACATTTTGGACCTTTCCGGTTTTGTCTATTATGAATTCAGCTGTTATGAAAATTTTGGTATAGGCTCTGGTACACATCCGAGTTCTCAGTTTTCAGGGATTAGTGCCCAGGGGTGCAATGACTGGGTTGTTTGGTAGCTGTATGCCTAGAAACTGCCACGCTGTTTCCCAGAATGGCTGTACCTTTTTCCACGTTCTCCGTATTCCAGTCAGCTTTTCGGGATTGATGTTATTTTTTTTCTTTTTGCTCTTCTGAGAGGTGTGTGGGGATTTCTCACTGTGGTTTTAAATTGCGTTTCTCTGGTGGCTGATGCCTTTGAACCTCTTACCGTTGTGGATTTGCTATTTCTGTATCCTCTCCAGCGAAAAAAATGTCTGTTCGTGTCTTTTGTCATTTTCTTATTAGATTGCTTTCTTAATCTTGAGTTTTAAAAGATTTTAAACATTTTTTAATGTTTATTTATTTTTGAGAGAGAGTGAGAGAGAGCGGGAGAGGGGCAGAGGGAGAGGGAGACCCAGAATCCGAAGCAGGCTCCAGGCTCCGAGCTGTCAGCGCTGAGCCCGACGCGGGGCTCGAACCCGCGAACCGTGAGATTGTGACCTCAGCCAAAGTCAGATGCTTAACCAACTGAGCCACCCAGGCATCCCAAGATGTTCTTTAAAATTATGTATTCTAGATAGCAGTCCTTTGTCAGATGTGGGATTTGCAAACATTTTCTCCCAGTCTCTAGCTTAGTTTTTCATTTTCTTAATGTATATTTAACTTTGTAAGTAAGAGCCAAACCAGTTTCCAAAATGGCGGGACCATTTAGCATTCCTACCAACAGAATACTAGAGTTCCAGTTACCCTATATCTTCACCAGTGTCTGGGATAGTCAATCTCTTTCATTGCAGATATTGTGTTGAACACGTAGTGCGACATATCAGCAAGCACTGTTTTAATTTGCTTTTCTCTCATGGCTAGTGACGTTGAACGCCTTTTCATGGGTTCCTTCGCTATCTGTGCATCTTCTTTGGTCAACTGTTTGCCTAAGTATTTTGCCCATTTTTATTGGGTTGTTTGTCTCCTGTTGGGTTGTTTGTTGTGAGAGTCCTTTAGATAGCTTGGTATAAATCACTGATTGGATGCGTTTCACAAATATTTTCTCCTCCTCTGTGGCTAGGAGGGCTGTGTCTGGAGAAACATCTTTTCTCTAGAAGAACTAGATTTCATCTTTCTTCCTCAGGACAAAAAGCAAATATTTTTTTCATTTGGCTGGAAGTAAGACTTGGGAGGTTAAAATGATTAGTGTGGCAAGCGGTGGAAGAAATTTCTTTCCATGTTACTGGACTATCAAAGAAAGGAAGCAAGGACAAGCCAAAGATGGGTGAATGTTTCTGAAATATTCCCTGATTTTAGTTAATTAGTTATTTAGTATTTCACTAATCAGTTATTTTTCATGCTTTTGGCTGTATTATCCCTGAATAGCTGCTGTTATTTGGATTTGGCTTTATTGATGAGTGAGATCTCACATATTTTTAGTGGATGGACCATCTGTGGTTTTTTTCTCAGAAATGCCTATTCATCTCCATTCATATTTTTCCGTGGGATGGCTTGTGTTTTGCTGTTGTTGAAGTTGGTGCGTCTGACCTGTTTGTTAATTCATATTTGTATATATGTTTGCATATGACTTGCAAATATTTTTTTGGGGCCAGTTTGATGTTTTGTGGGTGGTTTTTTTTCACATAGGAGGTAAACATTTTATTTTATTTTTTAAAATATTTTTTTAGGGGCGCCTGGGTGGCTCAGTCGGTTGAGCGTCCGACTTCAGCTCAGGTCACCATCTGGCAGTCCGTGAGTTCGAGCCCTGCGTCAGGCTCTGGGTTGATGGCTCAGAGCCTGGAGCCTGCTTCCGTTTCTGTGTCTCCCTCTCTCTCTGCCCCTCCCCCGTTCATGCTCTGTCTCAAAAATAAATAAATGTTAAAAGAAATTTAATTAAATATTTTTTAAATGTTTATTTTATTTTTGTGAGAGAGAGAGAGAGAGACAGAGCGTGGGCAGGGGAGATGCCGAGAGAGAGGGAGACACAGAAACGGAAGCAGGCTCCAGGCTCTGAGCTCTCCGCACAGAGCCCAATGCGAGGCTCGAACTCACAGACCGAGAGATCGTGACCTGAGCTGCAGTCGGACACTCAACCGACTGAGCCACCCAGGTGCCCCAAGAGTTAGACATTTCATAAGCAGGGTTGTAAACGGTGAGAAATGGAGGTAAAGCTCCAGAGACTTGACAGGAATCGCTCCTTTTCTTTGGTACTGGTGGCTCACTGGGATGAGAAGAGGCTCTGTTTTGTAGGGAGAAGGATCAGGTGCCATCTGGGCTTGTTCAGAACAGATTTATGGCAAGAAAGCGGACCTGCTGGTTGCAGAGCCCTGGGTTCTAATCCCCATGCTGCTAACACCCAGCAACCTGACATTGGATAAGGCAGCCATTCCCTCGGGGCCTCCACTGTGACAGCGCTAAAAGAAAGGATTGGTCCAGATGGTTTCTAGTGTCTCTTCCCGTTTCAATACTATTTGCAATTGGCCTGTGTCACCATCTCATTGACACGAATCTGCTGCTGGGATTCTTCAGACAGAACCAAACACCCACCCCAGGCGGGTCAGCCCAGAAGCTGGGGATCTATCACTCCATTTGCAGCTTTCTCTCTGGTCAGCGGTCCTGTCGGTTCCGCTTAATGGCCTTGGCTCAAAATACACAGCTTGCGGGGAAGGGACAGGAAATTGCACAAAACCCTCAGATGATCCTGGGTGTCTGGGGTTGGCAGAAAGGCAGAAAAGCCAGAGCTTGGCTCTTGGAGCCCGATGGGCTTGGCTCTGATCCTAGCTCCGTCCCTCACCAGCTGCAGGGCTTTGCATGGGCTTCTGAAGCTCGCTGGGTGTCTGTTTCCTTTTCTGCAGAATTCCGTTGTCTGCCTTTCTCCTGGATTATTGTGACGATCGATACCAAACAAACATACACTCTTCCGCCTGTTATAATAATGAAAACTCAGTGACGATGAGCACGCTATGCATTCATAGATGCTTTTGTTTTTACATTTTAGTTTTAGGTTGATTTATTTTGAGAGAGAGAGCAAGCGCATGAGCAGAGGAGAGGCGGAGACAGAGAAGGAGAGAGAGAGAGACTATCCCAGGCAGGCGCTGCACTGTCAGAGTAAGAGCCCTATGTAGGGCTTGAAAGCACGAACTGTGAGATTATGAGTTGAGCTGAAATCAAGACCCAGACGCTTAGCCGACTGAGCCACCAAGCACTTGTTGATTAAAGGGATATACAATGTGGGAGAAGAAATGAACACTCCCGTTTATCGTTCGTGGGGTTTATTGTTTCAAATAGTATCTTGTTTTTAGAGGCCAACCTCGCACTATTTATCAAGAGCTTTAAAATTGGCAAGTCCTTTGGGACACCTGGGTGGCTCAGTTGGTTGAGCGTCCGACTCTTGATTTCGGCTGAGGTCACGATCCCAGGGTCGTGGGATCGAGCCCCGTGTTGGGCTCCACGCCGCTTAAGATTCTCTCTCTCTCCCCCACTCACTCTCTCTTTAAAAAAAAAAAAAAAATTGCAAGTCTTTTAATCTGGCAATTCTAGTTGTAGGATTTTTTTTTTTTTGTAAGAAAATTATCCAAGCGAAGACTATGTAGGGATATTTGGTGCCACAGTGTTTATAACGGTGAAAAAACCCGACAATACTCTAGATGCACAATAATGGGGGACTGGGTTCACCCCCAGTGGATACACGTAGCCATGCAAATGGTGTGCTAGCAGAACATTTGGTTTTGAAAACAGGCCCCCGTGCCTGTGATGAAGGCTGGCCAGATGCTTGCTAGTTCTGTGGACCTTGGCAAGTTTAGTTGAAGTTCGTAAAACATTAATTTTTCCATGTGTAAAGTTGTTATCATGATGCCAATCCCATCGGGTCAGAAACAAACTTGACAAATGCTTAGGACAGCGGCTGGTGGGCCGCCGGGGCCCCCGAAATGGCAAGAATGAGCAATTCACATGAAAAGTTGGAAGACAGCAGGTGAAATAATGTAAGCTAAAAACCCGTAGGATCACATTTTTGTGAGCAATAAATGCATCTCTAGGTGGAATGGCATAGAAAAAGTCTGGAAAGACACAGGCAAACCCGTTGATTGTGGTGTTTCAGAGGGGGTGCCGTGGACGGGTTTTAGGTTTCTTTTCGTTCATGTGCTTTGTTCTATTTTCTGCTGTGTAATACGATCATTTCTGCAAAAGACACATTCGAATGTGTATATGTATGTGTATATACATATACATATTACGTAATTTCTAGAGTATCTGGGAAAGAAGTTTTGTACTGTTTGGTACAATTTGATGCTTTAAAAAAAAGAGATGACCTGATGGGCAGCTTTATTTAGTCTGATCAAGGTTTATCAGATAAGAGTCCGCTCCATCCATTTTGGATGACCTTACGTTATAGTCCCATCAAGGGACTTTGGATACTAACTCATTGGGTGTAGTTAAGAGTGTAGCATCGGGGTCTCCACCTGTAGTGTTCCTTGGGAGGTCTATAATGGCAATAACAATAACTAACATTTATTGAGCACTTACTGTCTGCAGGCGTATGCTAAGTACTTCCCATGGGCCGTCCAGCCATAACAACCCTGTAATATGGAGCTCTTTTTACCTGTATTATATGGGCTAGGCAGTGGAACTATGGATTATCTTTTAGTTTATTTTTATTTTAGAGAGGGCGGGAGAGAGTGTGAGTGGAGGAGAGGGGCAGAGGGAGAGAGAGCGAGAGAGAGAGAGAATCTCAAGAGAGAATCTCACTTAGTGTGGAGCCTGGCGTGGGCCTTGATCCCACGACCCTGGGATCATGACCCGAGCGGAAATCAAGAGTCGGATGCTCAACCGACTGAGCCACCCCGGTGCCCTTGGAACCACGGATGATCTTAACATAAGTTAAAATATGTTTAGCATAGTATTTTCAACATAGGTTTAAAAAAAATGCCCACGCTTTCATGGCATTTCACCTTTCTAGGTGCTATGACCAGGAACTGCGATATTCAAATGTATTGCCTCCCAGCTAGAGAATTCTGACCGACGAGACACCTTGACGACACCCAAGGACCCTCACTAGTCAACGATATCTTGTGCAAGCTTCTTCGCCAACAAAATGGCGATATTAACGGGGCTCGTTGGGAGGAACCCATGAACTCGTGCACAAAAGGCACTTATCCTGGTACCCGGATGGAGCAGTATCTGCAGACGATTTGTTCCGGCACCGTTACCCACCAAGCTCTATCGGCAGAACCCCTCCCAGCAGGGATCCAAGGGAGCACCCCAAGAAACCACGGCCCTTCCTTGCAGTCTTTGTGCTATCACTTCCTAGATGTTCTGATGATATCAAACAACGAAAACGCAAACTCTGGTTGCTTGCGGTCCTTTCACATTCCTCATTCTCAGCTGCCGTCTGCCCGTACATTTCAGAGTCACAATTTTTTTCCCCCCTGCCCCGGGGATGCGTGACGGTATTATTAACTCTAGTCCCCTGGCACCGCACGCAGTGACAGATTTTTTTTCCTCCCCCAGACATTTTCGTTGGCAAATTCAACCTGCAAAAGGAAGTGTCTTGCTCTCCCAGAAAACGGAATTGTGATGGGGATGAGCCCTCACCGGGCGGCAGTTCTCCAGCTACACGATCCTGTCCGTAAGGCAGGTGTGTTATTTAGGAGTTACCTAGAGATTACGCAGCCGTGTTCGACACAGTGAATCATACCTTCTGGCTCTGGGTCCCACGGGCGTTGCCACATGCTGTGTAAACATTAGCCTCCGTCCAGTTTCCTAGTCTGCCAGTGGGAAGAAATATTAAGCTTCGTAACAAGAAAATTATATGTTAAAAGCCAGTGGAAATAAGTGATGGCCAAAGTGAAAGGGCAGTAGTCACAGAAACATCCAGGACTCACAAGTGTGTGGATTAATTATCCTAATGTGAATACTCCCAGTGTTTTCAGGGTTTCATTCAATTTTTTTCCTCGTCGGATGGAAACCTTGGTGGCATTGTTTCTACTTCTTTGAGGATGGGAGCCCAGGATGGGGGTCCTCCCCGTTGGGGGGGGGGGGAGGAATCTAGTTTTTCCACTTCTCCCCAAAGAAGAAGGTGGGTCAGGGGGGCAAAGGGTAAGAAAGACCAGCTAACGTTAACCGAGCACTTATCACATGTTAGACACTGTTCTGAGTCTGAGAACTTTAATACGTTTTTAACTCGTTTGTGGTACATGCTTTTATTAGTCTGATGTCACAGATGACGAGGGTAAGGTATGAAGGAGAGTTTGCACACACGAGAGTCTGTGGCGGGGCCAGAATTTAAACATATGTGATCTGACTCTAAAACCTGGCTCTCTACCTGTATGATTTGTTCTGCCCCTTCAGTGGCACCCCTACCATTTTAAGCTATAATCTGCCCATCATGACTTGTGGATTCCCTGTCGGTGAATTCATCTACTCGCCAGTACTCATCGCTGTCCTGGTTCTTCTCAGACACGTGCATGCACAACAGGGGTGCCTGGGTGGCTCAGTCGGGTGTCCAGCTTTGGCTCAGGTCATGATCTCACGGTTTGTGGGTTCGAACCCCGCGTCGGGCTCCGTGCTGACAGCTCAGAGCCTGGAGCCTGCTTCACGTTCTGTGTCTCCCTCTCTCTCTCTGCTCCTCCCCGGCTCGTGCTCTGTCTCAAAATAAATAAATGTTAAAAAAAACTAAAAGAAAAAAAAAAAGAAAACCCCACAAGGTGGCAAAAACACGTGAGGTGGCCAAAGCGAGCACAGGGTCACCTCCGCCTTCCTGCTCTGGATCGCCATGAGGCAAGCAAGCGTCCTTTCCCTGGTATATTTAGTGCCATGTTTTTCACATGTTTGCGTTTTTTAATTAAAAAAAAATTTTTTATGGTGATTTTGTTGCTGGAAGTGGCTTCCAGAGGGAGTGCTGAAATGCTGTTTGGTGTTCCCAAGTGCGAGAAGGCTGTGTGTGATGTGCCTTATGGAGAAAAATACATGAGCAGGGAGGCCCTGTGGAGCACGAGTTACGGCGCTGTTGGCTGTGAATTCAGCGTTAGTGAATCAACAATAGATATCAAATAGACGGGCTTTAAACAGAAGCACGCATAAGACGGGGCTATCTATTGATTGGTTGATGAAAATATTGTGGTCAAAGACTCACGGGAACCCGGCCTCGTAGTTCCCGTACGAGCCACGGTTCAGTATTTACTGATTCAGCCTCCTTGGTGACTTTACGGACTACGACTGCTAGGACAAATTGAGAACCAACTGTATTTACATCGGTGATTTCTACACCTATCAAAACAACTAAGCTTCCAGAGTGTTAAAATGGGTCATTAGAGCGAAGCCTCTCCAGCAATGTGGGAAAATGATTGCTCCACTGGAACCGTCCTGCTCTCTTAAAGAGTTGCGTGCCGTGTGAGGCTACCGTAAGCCCTTGGGACACAGTGACCAGTGAAGGAGAGCGTTCTGAATCACTTCAGGTAGGTTGGGACAGACCAGCAAAGTGGCTCCCAGTGTAGGCATGAAACCCACACCCTGCTCCCACCCTTCCACTAATAACAAGTCCAAACTTCATAAAAATTAAATTATATGCCAAAGTCCAGCGGCAATGACTCACTGGAGAAGAAACGCTGAAAACAGGTCCTGCACCAGGCACGAAGGTGTATCTGCCACCTACGTAGGGCCCAAGTGTGTCTCATGATGATTATTTTGCAAAAGACTTTCTCCTACTGCTTTAGGGTTGACCGCTCAGAGTTGGTTCGCTTCAGTTGAAATTGCCGCCTATCATTCAAAGATTGGGATTTGCTGGTTTTTGTGGTGGCCGGCTGGCGACTGACCTTGGGACAAACCGGGGTTAATTTTCACAAAGAAATAAAGCTGCAGAACTGTGTCTTTTGAGGGTGAGGAGAAAAACTCAGACGTGAATGAGCTTCCTGTCCATATTTATGCAGATGAAGAAATTCGGGTCCTGTCTCCCACCCGGCCCCACCAGCTGGTGAAAGAGACAGCCTCAGGTCTAGACCCCATGACTTCCATTCAGAATTCTCGTCAGCACACTTTGTCCCTAGAGCGGACGGAACAAGTCTCATCTTCTTGGCAAAAAGGAAAGCTAGGGGGTCCTAGCTAGGGCGGACACTAAAGCATTAAGCTGTCTTCCAGCCATCTCTCCACTCTGCCCAGTGGTGGTCAGCGTTTAAGACACCTGAGCTCAGTTAATGCCTGAGTGGTCAAAAAGTGCACCATTCATCCGGCCAGCCACCTTCTCAATGCATACGATTAGTCCCAAATGAGGCTAAAAATGTGTGCATCAGCGCAAGTCCTGCCAAGCCGGAAGGATCTTTCAAAGCATATCTCACTGATCCTGGATAGGTACTTACGCTACGGCCCTTGACATGATTACAGTAGGTCCATTTACTGATCACTAAGTGCCGGGTACTCTCCTAAGTACGCCACATTTCCCATCATTCAGTGCTACTGAAGGCCTATGATGGAGGCACGGTCAGCGTGCCCGATGTAAAGCTGAGGAGAGCGAAGCACAGAGCTGTGCTCTATGGGCGAATAAAGAGGGAAGAATTGGAGACAGGTTACCTACTGGTGTGCCAATATTTCCCTCCAGCGGCACGGTCTTCTGTGTGGTAGATGTGGGAATCTACCCAGGGAATGCAGGCCAACAGATGTGGATTAAAATTTCAGCCCCTCCAAGTAACCTTCATCCAGATTCTTAACCTCCTGGATCTTTGGTTTCCCCGCTTCTAACTCGGCAATAATAATACCTACCTAGTGAGCAAAACTGTACCATGAATGTCTCTAATTAGAAGGCTTACCTAGAGGAAAACCAAAATGGCCACTCATTTCTACGTGTGGATGAGGGAACTGGGGACGGGCGCGGGGTTGAGCGAAGCGCGGGGGGTGGGGGAGAGGTGTCTTTGGATGGCTGGGTCTACACGCGCTTCACAAAATAACCCACCCAGCTTTCTAGAGATCGAGTGCTTACGAAGTCCTCCACCCTGGAGTCAACTCTTCTGAAAGTGCCACCCTTTCTTGAGAGGCTGTTTGCTTTCCTTTGATAGACCACGGTCCGCGAATTCCTGGAATAGTTTCGCCGTAAAAGCCAAGATCCGGGACATCTACGATCCACTCTCTGGACTGTGCCTGTGTTCACTCCCACTGGCTGGAATTTTTTCTGGGAGTTCGGACAAAGGCCATTTTGTGGCTACTCCCTCTGCCCCTGCCCAGGACTGGCTCTCCTGGAATGTCCTAATTGCTGCTGAACAAAAGGACGCCTATGTCCCTCGCTACTCCATGGCTGTGCATTGATTCTTTATGGTGTTGGCAGCAAAACAGCCAGTGTTTCTACTCTGTGGTCATTTTGCAGCGGCCGAACACAGCACCTTGGTCTCCTAGGGAAGTGCGTGCGAGGCTGTGGTATGCAAGAAACGACAGGCTCCCTTTACGTAGCAGCCTGTGGAGGAAAACACCTTTGGCTGGTCGCAAGAGTCTATTCCAATCTATTAGAACCATTCAAACATATGAAATCCACCAGCTGGGTGTGGGCCTCAGAAGAAACGTGGTCCTCCCCAGAATGGTTTTTTAAAAACACAGGGGAACCTGGGTGGCTCAGTCGGTTGAGTGTCCGACTCTCGATTTCGGCTCCGCTCGCGATCCCAGGGTCGTGGGATCGAGCCCCGCGTCTGGCTCCCCGTTGAGCGTGGAGTCTGCGTAAGATGCTCTCTCTCCTCCCCTCTCCCCCACTCGCGTGCTCTCTCTCTCTCTCTCCAATAAGAAAGAAAATAAAAGAAAAAATTAAAACAAGAACAAAATGGAGGGCACGACGAAGGGGGTGGACAGAACTCCTATGGGAAAGTTTCTTGAAGTCAGAAATCCATTAAGAGCTCGAAAAGATAAGATTGCATTCCCGTAGACAATAAGGGCGAGGGTGGTTCTTGACTACGGAGGGCAACGCAGAGCAGCAGGCAAGCCGCCCAGAGGACGTTTTGGTGAGAGGCTGAGATGCAGATACAGTGACGGGAGGGAGACCCATGCCCGGTCTTCAGCTAAAAACACAGGTGCAGCTAGGACTCCAGGGCTTTCTTTGGGGGCAGTAACGAGGGCTGCATTCGGAAGGCCAGGCAACTGCTTCCCCCAGCTCCTACTTCCAGAAGCAATGGTTTTTGCCTGCTGGCTCAGGTAGCGAAAGTGAGCTCTTGGCACTAAGAGGGAAGGAAGCGCTCCCAGAGGCTACTGAACCCCAAGAAGGATGGAGACCCGTCCACAGCCAGAAAACCCCACCTTGCAATCGCTAAGAGCGAAGTGCAGTGAAAACACACCCCATCCACAGCCAGACAGGGAGGGAATTCTCACTACAAAAGGAAGTGTAAGAGTGACCATTCCAGAAGAACAGACACCAGAAAGAGAACCACCGCGCATAACAGGGTGTGTTTGTGGGGGAAAATCATCCTCCAAGGAAATAATAAAAACAGAAAAATACTGTAAAATAAAGGTAGTTAATATCTTATAATGGGTTAATTGGATAATCACCATGAGATAAGAATAGCTGATGTGAAAATAAGAACCAAGTAGAAATCCTATAAGCTGGGGTGCCTGGGTGGCCCAGTCGGTTGAGCGTCTGACTTCGGCTCAGGTCACGATCTCACGATCTGTGAGTTCGAGCCCCGCGTCGGGCTCTGTGCTGACAGCTCGGAGCCTGGAGCCTGCTTCCGATTCTGTGTCTCCCTCTCTCTCTGCCCCTCCCCTGTTCACGCTCTGTCTCTCTCTCAAAAATAAAGATTTAAAAAAAATTTAAAACCGAAACTCTGTCCTTGTTCAACATCAACTTCCCCTTTCCCCTTCCCTCCAGCCCCTAGAAGCCACTATTCTATTTTCCATCTGTATGAAGTTGACTCCTTTGGGGACTTCTTACAAGTGGACTCATACAGTATTTGTCCTTTTGTGACTGTTTTTTTTCCCCCTTAGATAATGTCTCCATGGTTCATCCATGTTGTAGCCTGTGTCAAAGTTTCCTTCTCAGGAAAGGCTGAATAATATTCCATTGTATGTATATAGCACATACGCCCTTCCACCGATGAACCCTTGGGTTGTGTCCACTTTTTGTCTATTGTGAATAACATGCCATGTTCTGGATTTTTATACAAACAATCAGAAGAAAGAATAAGACAAAAGGTAAGAGATCTGGAGATCCAAAGCTCCAAACACCAAATTCTGAGAAGGTTTGAGAAGTAGAAAACCCAAAGAAACCAATAAGCATAGAAAGATCGAAAAGGCTATGAAAAATCTAGCCTTTAAAAGGATACAAGGCCCAGGTACTTTTCTGGACAAATTCTCCCGAGAAATATAGTAACGCTCCCAGAACACAGAACAATACATAGACCTTCCCAATGCGTGCGATGATCTGAACGTTGAAACTGGAAAAGAACGGAAGGAAAAAAAAAAAGAGCTGGTGAAAGGTGGCAGGCTAAATATACGTGTATGTCTTTTCTCTCTCCCATCTTTCCATCCAAGACCACTCTGAAATAACATTATAGGAGGGAAAAAAATGTACATGTTCATAAGGCTAAAGAGGGAAGACAGAAGCCACCCACGGACAAGAGAGTTAAACACAGTTCTGGCAGATGGAAAACAGATGGGAGGGAGGAGCTGACTTAGGAAAGAAGAAACTTTTCAGGTGATATAAGCAGGGAATACTGAAGGAAAAAGAAAACTATTTAATTCCGTAAAGTCCCCTGAAGACCCTAGACTCAAAGGCATTAGGTACCTTGGAAAGTTGGAGGCAAGCTGGGGGCTGCAAATAGGCAAGAGGGCCATCACCCTCCTTCAGAGCAGCTGGCCTACGTCGCCTCCCTTGCTCCACACAAAAAGCTGAGGGTTTACATTCTGGAAAGATAAGACAGAAGGAGCCCTGGTCTTGGACGTTTAAGGCATGATGCTCTGCTCACACAGTGTCAGCAGCTGCACAAGGGTCGGGGTTTGGGGACTCTTCCCCAGAGAAAACAGGTGCACCCGGTGAAACCTGGAGATGTCCAGGTACGGAGGCCACCGGCTCATGGGACTTGTTCACATAGAGCTCCCGGTCGCCATCTTGGCACCTTGCTCTGAAACATAAATGGACAGTCAAGGATCACCAGTGACACAAGTGCTCAAAGCCAACATAAGAAAAGAGGAAAGAGGGGCGCCTGAGTGGCTCGGTCAGCTGGGCATCCGACTCTTGATTTTGGCTCGGGTCGTGATCTCGCAGTTTGTGAGATCGAGCCCCGGGTCGGGCTCAGCACTGACAGCATGAAGCCCGCTTGGGATTCTCTCTCTCTCTCCACCCCCTCTGTCCCTCTCCCCTCAAAATAAATAATAAAAATAACCTTTGAAAAAAGAAGAAGAGGAAGGATATTATGCTGGGAAGAGAAGGCAACTGAAAATACTGCACAGTTAATGTTTCCAAAGAGGTGGGAGATGACCACTGCATCCACACAAGAACACCTTTGTCATAAAAAAAGAAAAGAAAAGAAAAGAAAAACTGGATCGCAACGAAAAGCTCTTTGAGATGAAAAGTATCACTAAAATAAATGTGGCAGGAAACCTGGGGATAGGGTCGAGGAGGTCTTCCGACAGCGGAGAAACTGAACGGCAAAGTCATGGCAAGCAGGAGAGAAACGATAAGAACGCTAGAGGCTCTATTCAGGGGAAGCAAAATCCACCTTATACCGGTTCCGGAGGAGACAGAAAGGAGAAAATTGTCCAAGAAATAGTGTAGGAAGATTTTCTGGAACTGATGGACATGACAGCCTACATCGTGAGGGCCAGCCACGTGCCCAGCATTACGACCGATCAGACAAGCGAACGCCGACTGCCTGAGAAATCTATCTTCATAAAATTCCAGAACGGTAGGGATGAAGAAGAGGGAAGAAGAGGGAAAACGAAAGGATGAAGAATCACAGTGGTATCACGCAAACCGGGAAGGCAGATGACAAAATCCTGAAGGAAAATTTTTTTTCAACCTGAACTTTATTACTGAGCCAACCTGTGAATGAAGAGTGAGGGGAGGATGATGCCATTTTCGGATAGACAAGGAACTGCACATTTTACTGACCGTGAACTTTCACATAGGAAGAGATAAAGATTTATTCCACTGAAGTGAAAGAGAAAACTAGAAATGAAAAAAAAAAAAAAGCCAAGGAGCCAGGAAAGAGAATATTTAATAGAGAGAGGGAGAGGGGGAAAAGAAAAGAAGGCACCTGGAAGTCTCAAGATGTCAGCTCTGTGAAGTGAAACTCACATGTGATCTGAGAAGAACATTCCACTGAGTAGGGAAATGTTCCCTGGGGTCAGGGTGCCTTAGTTTTTGGTCCAGATTCTGGCAACAGTGTGACTTTGGGCCACTCACTGAAACTCCCCGGGCTTCACCTGGGTTTCTTTGTTTGCAAAGAAATGAGACGAAACTGTATAAATTTTTAGGGTCCTTAGATTTCTAACATTCTTTGCAGAGCAAGAGGAAGAGGTCAGTGATTAACTTTTTCCAGAAGGAGAGTGCAGGTATATCCACTGTTCCCTTCCTGTGGAACGAAGTGTTGGTACCAGAAAAAGATAGAAAAACAAAGCCGCTTGACGTTCCTTCCAGTTCTACAAGCCGGCTGCTCCTTCATTTGCGTGACCATCAGAGTTCAGTTTGGGGTGGTCTGTGTGCGTGCAGCTATCGTGAAACTGAACTAAGCCAAGTAAAAATGCACTCAGTGTCATTTTTCTTGAGGTCTTGTGTTGGCCCGAGCCCCTTCTGATGGACCTAGTCGAGGCTGAGGCATCTCTGCCAAACACACACACTACTTGTTAAAGATTAGCCCATGTTTAGATCCAAGAACGTGTTCTTAAATCTTACGGTTATTTTTAACCAAACAAACATCTGAGCGGAAACACAGGTAACCCCCCCCCCCCACGTTGACCCAACATCCTCAAGCTCTGGGTCGTGTGATATTTTATAACACACCCTAGTCCCCGTTGACTGGTGTCACCACTTGAAATCCCATGTAAGAAGGAATCACAGAATAATCAACGCCGTCTTCTCTGGGTTCCAGACAAGGGGATGATGGTGTGCTGTCTCCTGCCATGCCCGATGGCATGACTGATGGAATCCACCAAGATTTAAGAGCCAAGCATCCCCAGACACTGAGGAAAAATCAAGTTTTTTTTTTTCTGGGGCATCAGGGTGGCTCAGTCAGTTGAGTGGCCGACTCTCGATTTCGACTCCGGTCCAATCTCATGGTTCGTGAGTTCGAGCCCCACATCAGGCTCCACGTTGACCGTGCAGAGCCTGCTTGTGATTCTCTCTCTCTGCCCCTTCCATGCACTCTCTCAAAATAAACAAACAAACACCCCTCCCCCAAAAAAAAACCCCCATAAAATCAAGTTTCTTCTGAGGAAGCAAACAATGATAAGTGTCAGAGATGTAGATTTAAATTCTAGCACTGTGACACAGTGGACTAATTTAGTTCTCTAAAATCTTGTTTTTTTCTCCTCTGTAAAATGGGGTTAATAACACTACCCCTTTGTACAGGGGTTTTGAATTTCAGTGACATAATACACACGAAGCACACTGTCCTATCTGGGACACACAGAGCGCTCAACATACACTTGCTATTTTGTAGCACTTGTCGTAAGCAAATTCAAGTTTCTTAAGGTACTCAGTAAAATTTTATAGACGTGGAAATCTTGGCAATCACTGTGCAAACAACGTAGTTCCTTCATCCATTGCCAAATCCAAGGCCGTGAAGATTTTCTACTGCGCTTTCTTCTAAGAGGCTATGGTTTCAGCTCTTTTAGGTCGTTGGACACTTTTGGTTAATTTTTGTCATATGGCATGAGGGAGGTGTCCAACCTCATTCTTTTGCCGGTAGATACCCAGTTGCCCCAGGACAGTTTGTGGAAGAGACTGTTCTTTTCCCATCGGATGGTCTTGGCACCCTTGTTGAAAATCAATCGACCGTAGATCTCCGGGATTATTTCCGGACTCTCAGTTCTATTTCATTGAGTGTGCCTACTCTTACGCCAATAGCACGCTGTCTTGATCGCTGTTGCTGTGCAGTAAGTTTTGAAATCGAGAAGTGTGAGTCTTGCAGCTTTCAACTGCATTTTCCATTTGTTTTGGCTCTTCAGGGCTCCTTAGAATTCCATATGAATTTGAGGACCAGCTTTTCCATTTCTGCAAAAAAGGACATTGGAATTTTGAAGGGGATTGCATGGGCTCTGTGGATCACTTTGGGTAGTGCTGCCATCTTAACAATGACCAATCCATGAACATGGTTGCTTTCTCTTTATTTAGGTCTTGTTTAATTTCTTTCAGCAATGTGTTGCCGTTTTCAACTCACAAGTATTTCCCCTCCTTGGTTCAGTTTATTCCCATGTGTTTTATGTTTGGGGATGATATTATCAATGGAATTGTTTTCCTAATTAGCTTTTTTTTTTAATTTTTTTTATTTTTTATTTATTTATTTTTTTAATGTTTTTTAAAAATTTTATTTATTTATTTCAACGTTTTTAAATTTATTTTTGGGACAGAGAGAGACAGAGCATGAACGGGGGAGGGGCAGAGAGAGAGGGAGACACAGAATCGGAAACAGGCTCCAGGCTCCGAGCCATCAGCCCAGAGCCCGACGCGGGGCTCGAACTCCCGGACCGCGAGATCGTGACCTGGCTGAAGTCGGCCGCTGAGCCGACTGCGCCGCCCAGGCGCCCCTAATTAGCTTTTCAGATTGCTCATTGCTGCTGTATAAAATCACGACTGCCTTTTGTGCATTGATCTTGTATCCTACAACTCTGCTGACTTCATTTGCTGCTCTAGAAGGTTTCCTTCGGAGTCTTGGGGATTTTCTCTATATAACGTCATGTCATTTGTGAACAGAGACAGTTTTACTTCTTCCTTTCCCATCCGGATGTGTTGTGTCGCCTACTTGCTCTGGTTAGAGCTTCTAGTACAATGCTGAGTAGCAGGATTGAAAATGGGCATCCTGTCTTGTTCTTGATATTAGGAAGAAAATGTGTGGTCTGTCACCACTGAGTGTGATACTAGCTATGGGTTTTTCATCAATGCCCTTTATCGCATTGAGAAAGTTACCTTCCAGTACCAGTTTTCTCAGTGTTGTTTTTTTTTGTTTTTTATCAGTACAGGGTGTTAGATTTTGTTAAATATTTTTATGCGCCAACCGAGAGGATCATGTGTTTCTTCCCCTTTGTTCCCTGAATGCAGCGTATTACCTCGACTGCTTCTTACGTGTTGAATCACCCTTGAATTTCAGGAATGAGTCGCTCTTGACCGTGCTGTACAATCCTTGGAATATACTGCTGGATTTGGTTTGCTGGCATTGCGTTGAGGAGTTTTGCATCTGTATTTCTAAGGGATATTGGTCTGTAGTTTTCTTTCCTTGTGCTGTGCACGTCCATTTTACGCT